>NW_026265152.1:0-1965 GCF_000817695.3 Arachis duranensis | reverse complement strand
AAAAGTTTGTGCAAAAGTTTGAGGGCTAACTTCAAGTCCAACTTTATGCTTCCTGGTTCAATTTCACTTGTTTCATTGTCCTCTCTTTGCTTCTAGCCATTCCTTCTTACTTCAACCTTTCTTCAAGCTTTCTTCACCTATCATTAATCAACCAAACACATCAAAGCTATGCTCAAAATCATGAGATATTCATTCTATCCTAATATGCAACCATTATGGCATCAAATCTCATGAAATAGCATGAATTCATACATAGTTGATTCAATCAAAGGAAGCATGAAAATCTACCCAAATTGCCTTGCTTAGAGCTCAAGAAAGTGCATAATTCAATTGAAAACAAAAGAAAAAGACTAGTGAAACTAGGCTAAGATGACTTGTCATCAATCTTAATTTTTTACAATTAGATAAAATATATTTTTAGTTTAAAAATAAAAAAATAATAAATTTACAGATCTATTATTTATTAGATATTGCTGGACTTTATTTTATTTTTATTATTTAAATAAAACACATTTAAAAATATAATTTAAAAATTCAAAAATAAAAAATTTTATTTTTTCAAATTTTTTAATTTTTTAAAAATTATTTTTTATTTTTCATTCACCGGATAATGCTACACCCAGACGGTTGACTTTTTTTGTTGCACTTGTTCACAAATTAAGAATAAATTAATTTAAAAAATTTAAAATTTTAATTTTTTATTTTTTTGGATATTTTTGGAATTCTTTATTTTTTTATTTTTTAAAAAAAAATAATCTTACAGATCCGTTGTTTACTGGATATTGCTGGACTTTATTTTTTATTATTTAAATACAAAAGATTTAATAATATAATTTAAAAATTCAAAAATAAAACTTTAGTTTTTTAAAATTTTTTATTTTTTTAAAAATATTTTTTATTTTTTTATTCACCGGATAATGTTACACCCAGACAGTTGACTTTTTATTGCTGCACTTATTCACAAATTAAGGATAAATTAATTTAAAAAAATTAAAATTTTAATTTTTTTAATTTTTTTGATATTTTTGGAATTTTTTATTTTTTTATAATAAAGTAAAAATATTTTTTGGTTTAAAAATTAAAAAAAATAAATTTATAGATATGTTGTTTACTATATATTGCTGGACTTTATTTTATTTTTCTTGTTTAAATAAAAAACATTTAATAATATAATTTTAAAATTCAAAAATAAAAAATTTAGTTTTTTAAAATTGTTTATTTTTTTTAAAATATATTTTATCTTTTTACTCACCGGATAATGCTACACCCAGACAGTTGACTTTTTTGCTGCATTGTTCACAAATTAAGAATAAATTAATTTTAAAATTTTTTAATTTTTTTATATTTTGGATATTTTTGTAATTTTTTAATTTTTTACAATTAGAAAAAATATTTTTAATTTTAAAAAAAATAAATTTACAGATCTGTTGTTTATTAGATATTGCTAGACTTTATTTTATTTTTTTATTTAAATAAAAACATTTTATAATATAATTTAAAAATTCAAAAATAAATAATTTAGTTTTTTAAAACTTTTAAATTTTTTAAAAATATTTTTTATTTACCGGATAATGCTACACCCAGACAATTAACTTTTTTTGCTTCACTTGTTCGCAAATTAAGAATAAATTAGTTTAAAAAATTAAAAAATTTTAATTTTTTTGGATATTTTTGTAATTTTTTATTTTTTACAATGAGAAAAAATATTTTTTTAGTTTAAAAATAAAAAAATAATAAATTTACAGATCTGTTGTTTACTAGATATTACTGGACTTTATTTTATATTTTTTATTTAAATAAAAAACCTTTAATAATATAATTTAAAAATAAAAAAATAAAAAATTTATTTTTTAAAACTATTAATTTTTTTAAAAATGTTTTTTGTTTTTTATTCACCGAATAATGCTACACCCAGACAGTTGACTTCTTTTTGCTCCACTAGTTCACAAATTAAGGATAAATTAA
>NW_026265151.1:27473-30062 GCF_000817695.3 Arachis duranensis | reverse complement strand
ATAAAATATATTTTTAAAAAAATAAACAATTTTAAAAAAATAAATTTTTTATTTTTGAATTTTTAAATTATATTATTAAATATTTTTTATTTAAATAAGAGAAATAAAATAAAGTCCAGCAATATCTAGTAAACAACAGATTTGTAAATTGATTTTTTTAGACTAAAAAAAATATTTTTTTCTAATTGTACAAAATTAAAAAATTCCAAAAATATCCAAAAATAAAAAAATTAAAATTTTAAATTTTCAAAATTAATTTATTCTTAATTTGTGAACAAGTGCAGCAATAAAACTTAACTGTGTGGGTGTAGCATTATGCGGTGAATAAAAAGATAAAATATATTTTTAAAAAAATAAACAAGTTTAAAAAAGTAAATTTTTTATTTTTGAATTTTTAAATTATATTATTAAATATTTTTTATTTAAATAAGAAAAATAAAATAAAGTCCAACAATATCTAGTAAACAATAGATTTGTAAATTTATTATTTTTTTAATGTTTATGTAAAACCCGGTTAATTAACGGCTAATTAATCCATAAATGAGAATTTATTCTAGAAAGCCCAAAATGTGATTTTTGTGGCTAAATGTGATAGAGGAGATTGAGACGAGAATTTTGGTACCAATTTTATAGAATTCGAGCCAAGATTGGACCGAACGGGCCAAACCAGGCCAACCGGACCCAAAGTGGGCCCTTGGCCCAACATAACTAAACCAAAACCCTATTTTTTAGCATTCTCTCTCCTCACAACACTCAATTCACGCTGAAAAAGAGAGGCCATGGAGGGAAGAACACTTTCTCAAGTTCTCTCCCTTGGTTGATCTTCAAACCACCATAACTTTTGATCTAGAGTTCCGATTGCCGCTCCGTTTGTGGCCACGCGTTCACCGCGGAAAGCTCTACAAAACCCATACAATTAATCTTGAGGTAAGCCACGTTTTGCTCTTCGAAATTCCAGCCTTGTTTTCGAGTTTTATGAGCAAAAATGTTGAGATTTTGGGCTCTTTGATGTTATAGGACCCAACTCTCTTGAAGGAGAAGGTTAACTTGTTTTGAAAATGGCATATTGTGGTTTTGTATGAAAATATGGTTTTTGGGCATACTTTGGTGGGACATAACTTGGACTACGGATCTCCGTTTTGTGCCAAATCTGTTTAGAAATGAAATTGGATCCGGGATGTCCATGCCGTTTGAAGAACAGGTGAAAATGACTTAAAATGAGAAAGTTATGTCCGTTGGAAGATTGGGGTTTAGATCTGTGAATTCTGCAGCTTTTGACTTAGAAAATTTTTAGCAGAATAACCCCTTGCGCGTAGGCGCACTTGGCGCGTATGCGCCGATCTTCCAGAAAGCGCCATCCACGCGTGCGCGAGATGTGCGCGGGCGCGCCGATTGTGCTGCACCCAATGCCCAGCCATTTTCCAGAGAGTTATGCCAGAACTGTGCCAGTGTTGTGCCTGGGGCACGAGAACACCCACGCGTACACGTGGTTGACGCGTACGCGTCGATTGGCAAATTTTTAATCCACGCGTTAGCGTGCATGACGCTTGCGCGTCGATGAGTTTTTGAGGCCATCCACGCGTTCGCGTGGAGTGCGCATACGCGTGGCCCTGTTTTCATCCCAAAGTTGATTTTTTAGTTTTAAAAGCCAAATTTCATACTTCTAAGCCTCCGATCTCACCACTTATATCTTAAATCATTATGATATGCCTAGCTATGAGAGAAGGAGCTAGTGGATGTGGTAACTTACGAGTGAAGCAAGGGGAAAATGAATAATCAATGAGGATCATTGATGATTATGTGAGATGTGGAGGATGGTGGTGGAAGTGCTTGTTATGCCATTGGCCGAAGGGCCGTAATTGTTTATATATTGGCTGGTTATGGATTTAACCGTGAGCCGGAATGGCTGTGTATGCTATGAATATTGGCTGGTTCTGGACTGAACCGTGAGCCGGATGGCTGATATGGATGTTGATCCATGGATGAGAATTCATGCATGTTTATGTTGAATTATTGATAATTGTGATTTGCACTTCCACTATCTGAGATACGAGTTTCCCTGGGTAGTAGCAGTGGCTAGCCACCACGTACTCCAGGTTGAGACTTGATACTCTGTTGACCCTATGTCGTAAGTGTGGCCGGGCACTGTGAAAGACCCGGATGAGCTCGCCCCCGTAAATATTCACCAGTGAGGGTGATGGATATAGATCATGATTATGATCAAGTTTATAACGAGTATAACTCGAGTTGGGGATGCGTGACAGAGGGACAGTCTAATGGTTAGCGACCAGGACTTGTCGGGTTGGCTCTATAACCGACAAGATGATATCATCAGCCACTAGGGACAGGCATTCATCATATGCATACTATGTGATTTGTTTGAGATTGCCTACTTGACTGCATACTATTTGCTAATTGTCTAACTGCCTTAATTGCTCCTATTTGTATATTTCTTGTTTGATATAATTGTGTTTGCTACATTATACTCCTGCTGGTGGTTGGGAGGTTTGAAGGAATTGGAAAGGGAAGTATTAGTTAGACTGAAGAATCTTTAGTCAGATACCCTTATATGGTTTATCTTGTTTATAC
>NW_026265151.1:24871-27195 GCF_000817695.3 Arachis duranensis | reverse complement strand
ATATATATATATATATATTGCTATGCTCGGACCGGTTATCTTCGCAGCCGGATCTTGAGTCTTGATATTCCTGTTTTTGACACTCCTTGTATATATATAATTACGCGTTGGTTATCCTTGTTCGTTACGTTATCGATCGGAGTGTTGCGCTTTTGAGTTGCGATTTTTGTTTACCCCTTTTTTTTTACAAAGGCTCCTAGTTATAATAAATCATTCATACTACTATACGTACTAAATTTTTTTTATTTTAGAGGTCGTAATACCTTGCCATCTCTGAATTATGACTTAAGCATAAGACTCTGTATGGTAGGGTGTTACATTATGGTATTAGAGCTGTTCGTTCCTGTAGAGCCTGAGGGATGGACTGACTATGCTTATGTGCATTCTCTGTATGTGTGTTATGTGCTATTAGTATATCTGCTTGATATAATTGGCATAAACGTTCATGAGCATGCATTTGGAACTTTGAAGTACTAGACTTCCGATATTGAGACTGATCAACTTAATATCGATTGTTTGGTATGTATAGGAACCAGATGGCGCCTCGTGGACGCGGTAGAGGTAGTGTGAGAGGTCGTACGAATGCTCGTGCATCGTAGAATAACCCTAATGACCCGGTGAACTTTATGACTGCGTTGGAGAACATGACTGCTGCTATGCAAGCCACTGCTGAGGCTCTTGGTCAACAGATGAACAACCATGGTAATGATGGAGGTGGAGTTCAGGGCCCGATGATGCTGGCAAACTTTTTGAAGGTTAATCCACCTAAGTTCAAGGGGACTACTAGTCCGACTGAGGCTGATACATGGTTTCAGGCTATAGAGCGAGCTCTGCAAGCACAAGTGGTACCTGAAGGGCAGCGTGTCGAGTTTGCTACCTATATGCTCACAGGTGAAGCGTCGCATTGGTGGCAAGGTATCCGATGTCTTCTGCAGCAGGGTGATGACTATATCACTTGGAATGTTTTCCAAGAGGAGTTCTATAAGAAGTACTTTCCGACTTCTGCTAGGACGGCCAAGAAGCTTGAATTATTACAGCTGAAGCAGGGTACTATGTCCATATCAGAGTATACTGACAAGTTTGAAGAGCTGTTCAGGTTCTCTCGTATGTGCCAAGGGACTCCGGTGGAATATGAGGAATGGAAGTGTGTTAAGTATGAAGGAGGACTCCGGAGTGATATTTTCAGTTCAGTGGGACCAATGGAGATTAGGACTTTCACCGAGTTGGTAAACAAGTGTAGGGTTGCTGAAGAGTGTGTGAAGAGGGCAACCGCTGAGAAAGGGAGTCAAAAAGGATCATTCCCACAGAACCGAGGGAAGAGCTTTGCACCTAGAGGTCCGTCTTTCAAGAGGAGAAGCTCTTTTAGGAGGCCCAACAACAACAACAACTCCCAAGGAAAGAAGTTTGGGAAGCAGCCTCAGAATGATCAAGCTTGTACTAGGTGTGGAAGTGGTGCACGAATTTGTGATCCGCACAACTAACCAGCAAGTGCACTGGGTCGTCCAAGTAATACCTTACGTGAGTAAGAGTCGATCCCACGGAGATTATTGGTTTGAATCAAGCTATGTTTATCTTATTATTCTTAGTCAGGATATCAATTAAAATTATCAGTTGGAATTGTTAGATTGGAAAAATAAAAGAGAATAAAAGCGTTACTTGTTGTGCAGTAATGAGAAATATGTTGGAGTTTTGGAGATGCTTTGTCCTCTGAACTTCAACTCTTCCTTGAAATCCTTTGATGGCTACTTTGAATCCTCTCGGGAAAATGGTCCTTTGCGGCTGTCACTCGCATGGCTAATCGTCTGGAGGCATCACACTGGCCGAAGGCTACATCCCATCCTCGCCGTGAAAACTACGCTCACGCGCTCTGTCACAGCACGGCTAATCACTGGTTGGTTCCCGCTCCTGCTGGAATAGAATCCATTGATTCTTTTGCGTTTGTCACTAACGCCCATCCTTCAGGAGTTTGAAGCTCGTCACAGTCATTCAATCCCAGAATCCTACTCAGAATACCACAGACAAGGTTTAGACTTTCCGGATTCTCATGAATACCGCCATCAATCCGGCTTATACCACGAAGATTCTGAGTAATTAACCTAGGTTTACAGAAAATGAATAAACTAAGATAATTGGTGCAGAATTCCACTTCTGGGGCCCACTTGGTGTGTGCTGGGGCTGAGACTAAAGCTATCCACGAACTGAGGCTTTTCTTGGAGTTGAACTCCAAGTTAAAACGTGTTTTGGGCGTTCAACTCCGGATCATGACGTGTTTCTGGCGTTTAACTCCAGACAGCAGCATGTACTTGGCGTTCAACGCCAAGTTG
>NW_026265151.1:24423-24812 GCF_000817695.3 Arachis duranensis | reverse complement strand
GCAAAGTATAAACTATTATATATTGCTGGAAAGCCCTGGATGTCTACTTTCCAACACAATTGAGAGAACGCCAATTGGACTCGTGTAGCTCCAAAAAATCCATTCCAAGTGCAGGGAGGTCAGAATCCAACAACATCAGCAGTCCTTTTTCAGCCTAACTCAGATTTTTGCTCAGCTCCTTCAATTTCAGCCAGAAAATACCTGAAATCACAGAAAAACACACAAACTCATAGAAAAGTCCAGAAATATAATTTTTGCCTAAAAACCAATAATATTCTACCAAAAACCAATTAAAACATACTAAAATCAACATGAAATTACCCCCAAAAAGCGTATAAAATATCCGCTCATCACAACACCAAACTTAAACTGTTGCTTGTCCTCAAGCA
>NW_026265151.1:21269-24241 GCF_000817695.3 Arachis duranensis | reverse complement strand
TTCAGAATGATTGGCATCCATAGGAACTCAGAATTCAGATAGTATTATTGATTCTCCTAGTGTAGTGTGTTGATTCTTGAACACAGTTATTTTATGAGTCTTGGCCGTGGCCCTAAGCACTTTGTTTTCCAGTATTACCACCAGATACATAAATGCCACAGACACATGACTAGGTGAACCTTTTCAGATTGTGACTCAGCTTTGCTAGAGTCTCCAGTCAAAGGTGTCCAGAGCTCTTGAGCACACTCTTTTTGCCTTGGATCACGACTTTAACCACTCAGTCTCAAGTTTGTAACTTGGACCTGCATGCCACAAGCACATGGTTAGGGACAGCTTAGTTTAGCTGCTTAGGCCTGGAACTATTTCCTTAGGCCCTCCTATCCACTGATGCTCAAAGCCTTGGATCCTTTTCACCCTTGCCTTTTGGTTTTAAGGGCTGTTTGGCTTTTATTCCTTTTGATCCAAATTTTTTTTAACTACTTTTTCTTGCTTCAAGAATCAATTTCATGATTTTTCAGATCATCAATAATATTTTTCGTGTTCCTCATTCTTTCAGGAGCCAATATTCATAAAATTCAAGATAAAAATTATGCACTGTTCAAGCATTCATTCAGGGAACAAAAAGTATTGCCACCACATGTAATTAATTATAATTTTTATTATTAAGAACTCGAAATATATAAATTACTTCTATATTCTAAAATTCTACTACTTTATTCATGCCTGATGATGATGAGAAAAATAAATTATAACTTAATTGGAAATAAAATCAAAATAGATATACTAATTACTACTACTACTACTACTACTATATATCTCCTAAGGGAAATTTCTATAACAAAACTATCACAGAGTTAAAGCAAAAAAAAAAAATTGGAACTCAACAACCTGTTGTTTTGAGGAGTAGATGTTCCTCTAATCTGTGGGGTGCTTTTCAAGGATTAATTTTTGGCGCTTCAGCTCTCTTAGATCATGCCCTTGCTCTTCCTGTTCCTTAAGCAGTTTGCAAAGCATGCTACTTTGATTGTTCTGTTCTTCCTTTATTTGGTCCATAGCTTCTTGCAATTTGGAAATAGAAGCCTCAAGATGTCCCCAATATTCGAATTGAGGGAGTTCTGGGAGGGCTTCCTGTGCTCTCCTCTTGACTGAATGATCCTGCAGCTGTTATCTGTCCATTGATATGCTAGTGATTGGCCTCTCAACTGAGATATACTCTGTTATTCCCATCTTCACTCCGGCATCTTTACAGAGCATAGAAATTAAGCTTGGATAGGCCAATCTGGCGTCCTTGGAATTCCTGTTTGCTATTTTGTATAGCTCACATGAGATCAATTGATGGACTTCTACTTCTTTTCCCAACATGATGCAGTGAATCATTACTGCTCTTTTAATGGTAACTTCAGAACGGTTGCTGGTGGGCAATATGGAACGCCCAATAAAATCTAGCCAGCCTCTGGCTACTGGTTTTAGATCTTCTCTTTTGAGTTGATTTGGGATGCCAGTCGTGCTGGTGGTCCACCTGGCTTCAAGGATGCATATATCCTCTAGAATCTTGTCCAGACCTTTATTTACCCTCATCATTCTCCTATTAAAGGAGTCTGGGTCATCTTTTAGTTGAGGAAGCTAAAGGAGTCTGGGTCATCTTTCAGTTGAGGAAGCTTAAATATCTCCCTTATCTTGTCAGGATGGGTATGAACAATCTTTCCTCTGACTAAGGTCCGATGGTCATAGAGAGCAGCTCCAATTATTCTTTGCCGGTCTGTCTGCCATAGATTAGCATAGAACTCCTGAACCATGTTCCTTCCCACTTTCGTTTCAGGATTGGCCAGAATTTCCCAGTTCCTGTTTCGAATTTGCTCTTGGATCTCCAGATATTCATCTTCTTTTAGATCAAATTTGACTTCCGAGATCACTGATCTGTGACTCATTATTTTGTAGTAATGTTCTGAATGTTCTTTAGTTAAGAACTTCCCTTGATTCCAAAGTGGCTTTGGAGTGTTCTCTTTCTTGCCTCTTAGGGTGGGTTGTTTTCCTTTAGGAGCCATGATCTTAATGAGTATGTTTTTGTGATCACGGATAAACACACCAAACTTAGAGCTTTGCTTGTCCTCAAGCAAAAGAGAAGAAAGAAGAGGGATAGGAGGAGAGCAAGTGTGGTATGGTGATGATGAGAGGGGCGCCGAATTCAATATATAGGGAGGGGGTGGGAGATTTTCGAAAATAAGAAAAAGATAAGATAGAAGATATGATTTATAAAAGATAGATATGATAAGAAAAAGATATAGTTTAAAAAGAGAAAGATATGAATAAAATTTAAAAAGATAAATCTGAATTTTTAATTTTTAAAAAGATTTTAAAAAGATAATTGAGCTTTGAAAACAAACTTAAAAGAGTTGGATTGGATTGGAAAACAATTTGTCTTTATGAATTAAGATATATTTGAAATTTTTAAACATGGATTTTTAGAAATCAGGGTTTTTAGAAAACTAATTTGATATGAGGGATGACAATTTGAAACATGTTTATGTAAGAAATCATGAATTGAAACAAAAAATTTAGAAAAATTATAAAGAAAAACAAATTTTTACCTCCTCCCACCATCCTGGCGCTAAATTATAAAGAAAACGAATTTGTACCTCCTCCCACCATCCTGGCGTTAAACGCCCAAACGATGCATGTTTTGGGCGTTTAACGCCCAAATGCTGCTTCTCCTGGGCGTTCAACGCCCAGCTGATGCTTCTTTCTGGCGTTGAACGCCAGGAAGTCCTTTGTCACTGGGCGTTTTTCTGAACGCCCAGATGCTAACAATCTGGCGTTAAACGCCCAGAAGGTGCTTCTTTCTGGCGTTCAACGCCCAGAAGATGCTCCTTTCTGGCGTTTAACGCCCAAATGGCTACCCTTACTGGCGTTGAACGCCCAGTGGGTGCTTCTTTTGGGCGTTCAACGCCCAAAATGTTTCTTACTGGCTTTTT
>NW_026265151.1:20694-21205 GCF_000817695.3 Arachis duranensis | reverse complement strand
TAACTCTGTGAATTCAATCAATTGCTATTTTTACCCTTTGAAGATACTTGGACACATACCTGTAAAAAAAGGAAATTTATTTAATTTAGTAAATAAACTTTGTAAATGGCTGGGTTGCCTCCCAGCAAGCGCTTCTTTATTGTCTTTAGCTGGACTACCACTGAGCTCTTACCAAGTCTCAGTTTTGAGCATTCTTGCTCGAAGTTACTTTCAAGATAATGTTTAATTCTCTGTCCATTAATAATGAACTTTTTGTTAGAGTCATTATCCTGAAGCTCTACGTATCCATATGGTGATACACTTGTAATTACATATGGACCTCTCCACCGGGATTTTAATTTCCCGGGAAATAATTTGAGCCTAGAATTGAATAGCAGAACTTTCTGCCCCAGTTCAAAGACTCTGGATGACAATTTCTTATCATGCCATCTTTTTGCTTTCTCCTTGTAAATTTTTGCATTCTCGAAAGCATTGAGTCTAAATTCCTCTAGCTCATTTAACTGGAGCAATC
>NW_026265151.1:19543-19888 GCF_000817695.3 Arachis duranensis | reverse complement strand
TACCCACTTAGATACATAGTCCACTGCCACCAGAATATAAGTGTTTGAGTATGATGGTGGGAATGGTCCCATGAAGTCAATGCCCCATACATCAAACAACTCAATCTCCAATATCCCTTGTTGAGGCATGGCATAACTGTGAGGTAGATTGCCAGATCTTTGGCAACTGTCACAATTAAGCACAAACACTCGGAAATCTTTATAGAGAGTAGGCCAGTAGAAGCCACATTGGAGGACTCTTGTGGCTGTTCGCTCACTTCCAAAATGTCCTCCATACTGTGATCCATGGCAGTGCCAGAGGATCTTCTGTGCTTCTTCTTTAGGCACACATCTACGGATTACTCC
>NW_026265151.1:17868-18667 GCF_000817695.3 Arachis duranensis | reverse complement strand
CATGCCTTTGTCCCAACACTGCACCAATGGCATGGTCACTGGCATCACACATCAATTCAAATGGTAATGTCTAGTCTGGTGTAGAGATGATTGGTGCTGTAACCAATTTAGCTTTCAGAGTCTCAAATGCCTGCAGACACTCTTTATCAAAGATAAATGGCGTGTCAGTAGCTAGCAGATTACTCAGAGGTTTGGCAATTTTTGAAAAATCCTTTATAAACCTCCTATAAAATCATGCATGCCCCAGAAAGCTTCTGACTGCCTTAACATTGGCAGGTGGTGGTAATTTTTCAATTACCTCTACCTTGGCTTGATCCACCTCTATTCCCTTGTTCGAAATTTTGTGTCCAAGGACAATTCCTTCAATCACAGTTTAAAACCAGGTTGGTCTCTTGGCACCTTTTCAGAATAAGTGCTAAATGGTCAAGACAGGAGCTGAATGAATCTCCAAATACTGAGAAGTCGTCCATGAAGACTTCCAGAAATTTTTCCACCATATCAGAGAAAATTGAAAGCATGCACCTTTGAAAGGTTGCAGGTGCATTGCATAGGCCAAATGGCATCCTTCTGTATGCAAATACTCCATCCAGGAAGCAATAGTATTCATGACCTGCTAGTCTTTCCAGCATCTGGTCTATGAATGGTAAAGGAAAATGATCCTTTCTGGTGGCTGTATTGAGCCTTCTATAATCAATACACATACACCACCCAGTAACTGTTCTTGTAGGAACCAGTTCATTTTTTTCATTATGAACCACTGTCATGCCACCTTTCTTAGGGACAACTTGGACAGGGCTCA
>NW_026265151.1:14885-15554 GCF_000817695.3 Arachis duranensis | reverse complement strand
CCTTGGATGCTTAGCCTTAGCTGTGTCATCCGTTTTGGAGGGAAATAGTGATTCAGGCATTTTTCTGACAGCTGTTTCCATGTTTTTATGCTGTTCTTAGGCTGGTTATTTAACCACCTCTTAGCTTGATCTTTTACAGCAAATGGAAACAGTAATAATCTGTAGACATCCTGATCTACTTTCTTATCATGTACTGTGTCAGCAATTTGTAAAAATTGTGCCAGAAACTCTGTAGGTTCTTCTTGTGGAAGACCGAAATACTGGCAGTTTTGCTGCACCATGATAATGAGCTGAGGATTCAACTCAAAGCTACTAACTCCAATGGAGGGTATACAGATACTGCTCCCATATGAAGCAGTAGTGGGGTTAGTATATGACCCCAGAGTCCTCCTGGACTGTTCATTCCCACTTAATTCCATGATGGAATAAAAGAGATGATATGTATGTTGATATTATTCATTTTATAAAAATTAATTTTTATAAAATAAAATAAAAACGAAATAAATAAAAGAAATTGAAAATATTTTGAAATTGAAATCTGAATCTTTATATAAAATTTTCGAAAATGTAGTTCAAAATTAGTTAGAAAAGGTTTTTTTTTTTGAATTTTGAATTTTATGATGAAAGAGAAAAACACACAAAAGACACAAGACTTAAAATTTTTAGATC
>NW_026265151.1:14283-14764 GCF_000817695.3 Arachis duranensis | reverse complement strand
AGAAGATATGATTGAAAATTATTTTGAAAAAGATTTGATTTTTGAAATGAGGAAAGAGAAAAACAACAAAATGACACCAAACTTAAAATTTTTAGAAAACCAAGACAAATTTTTGAAATTTAAAGAAAAATTAACAAGGAAACACCAAACTTAGAGTTTGGCACAAGATTCAATCAAAGAAAAATTATTTTTGAAAAAGATTTCAAAGAAGATGCCCAATTATCAAGAACAACTCCTAATGCTCCAGCCAATTGGGCAGTAACTTCAATGTTGATTTTAAAGATGTATTATATTTATGGATATAAGTAAAAAAAAAAATTTTTGAAAGTTAATGTTTTGAAAAAGCACAAGAAAAACAAGAAAAGACACAAAACAAGAAAAAACTCAAGATCAAACAAGCAAAATAAACAAGAACAACTTGAAGATCAATGAAGAACAAAGACACTAATACGAAAATTTTAAAGAAAAATACAAAATATGC
>NW_026265151.1:13642-14088 GCF_000817695.3 Arachis duranensis | reverse complement strand
AAACTCGAACAATCCCCGGCAACGGCGCCAAAAACTTGGTGCACGAATTTGTGATCCGCACAACTAACCAGCAAGTGCACTGGGTCATCCAAGTAATACCTTACGTGAGTAAGGGTCGATCCCACGGAGATTATTGGTTTGAATCAAGCTATGTTTATCTTATTATTCTTAGTCAGGATATCAATTAAAATTATCAGTTGGAATTATTAGATTGGAAAAATAAAAGAGAATAAAAGCGTTACTTGTTGTGCAGTAATGAGAAATATGTTGGAGTTTTAGAGATGCTTTGTCCTCTGAACTTTAACTCTTCCTTGAAATCCTTTTCCACACGCAAGGTTCCTTCTATGGCAAGCTCTATGTAGGGTGTCACCGTTGTCAATGGCTACTTTCCATCCTCTCAGTGAAAACATTCCTATGCTCTGTCACAGCACGGCTAATCATCTGTC
>NW_026265151.1:11370-13636 GCF_000817695.3 Arachis duranensis | reverse complement strand
TTGAGGAAGGTGATGAGTGTCACGGATCATCACCTCCTTCACAACTAAGCGCGAATGAACATCTTAGATAGGAATACACACACGTTTGAATGAAATAGAAATAATTGCATTAATTCATTGTGACGCTGCAGAGCTCCTCACCCCCAACAATGGAGTTTAGAGACTCATGCCGTCAAAAAGTAAGTAATTCAGATCTGAAAAAATGTCATGAGATACAAAATAAGTCTCTAAAAGTTGTTTAAATAGTAAACTAGTAACCTAGGTTTACAGAAAATGAGTAAACTGAGATAATCGGTGCAGAAATCCACTTCTGGGGCCCACTTGGTGTGTGCTGGGGCTGAGACTAAAGCTATCCACGAACTGAGGCTTTTCTTGGAGTTGAACTCCAAGTTATAACGTGTTTTGGGCGTTCAACTCCGGATCATGACGTGTTTCTGGCGTTTAACTCCAGACATCAGCATGTACTTGGCGTTCAACGCCAAGTTGCGTCGTCTATCTTCGCGCAAAGTATGGACTATTATATATTGCTGGAAAGCCCTAGATATCTACTTTCCAACGCCGTTGAGAGCGCGCCAATTGGACTCCTGTAGCTGCAAAAAATCTATTTCGAGTACAGGGAGGTCAGAATCCAACAGCATCAGCAGTCCTTTTTCAGCCTAACTCAGATTTTTGCTCAGCTCCTTCAATTTCAGCCAAAAAATATCTGAAATCACAGAAAAATACACAAACTCATAGAAAAGTCCAGAAATATAATTTTTGCCTAAAAACCAATAATATTCTACTAAAAACCAATTAAAACATACTAAAATCTACATGAAATTACCCCCAAAAAGCGTATAAAATATCCGCTCATCAGGAAGTCACCATCCGGGAGTACCATGCAAGGCCGGATGGGGTTTGTGCTACACTTGTGGAAAGGCGGGGCATAAAGCCGCAAGTTGTCCGGAGAAACAGAAACAAGGCGCTGGGAAAGCACAACAGACTGGTCAGGTGTTCACCACCTCAGCTATAGGTGCCGAGGGATCTGAGGCACTCATTCGAGGTAACTGTGAAATGGCAGGTCAAACTTTAAATGCATTATTTGATTCGGAAGCATCACATTCATTCATTGCATTTGAGAAAGCCCATGAGTTAGGACTGAAGATTGTAACTTTAGGTTATGATCTAAGAGTGTACAATGCTACCCATGAAGCCACGGTAACTAGGCTAGGATGCCCGGAAGTTTCCTTTAGGTTCAAGCAGCGTGATTTTATACATAATTTAGTCTGTTTGCCGATGATCGGTCTTGATCTTATCTTGGGATTGGACTGGTTATCTAAGAACCATGTTCTGCTAGATTGTTCTACAAAGTCGGTGTACTTTATGCCGGAAGATACTGAAGGGCCGGTCGTGGTGAATAATTATTACTTGAATTCGATGATGGTGAACTGTTCCGGAACCGAATGTCAGGGTATCATGTTGTTAACCGCCGGCGTTTCGGGTGATGATCAAAGGTTGGAACAGATTCCGGTTGTGTGTGAGTTTCCGGAAGTGTTTCCCGATGATATTGATGAGTTTCCACCTAACTGAGAGGTTGAGTTTGCTATTGAGTTGGTGCCCGGGGCGGGACCAATCTCAAGTTCTCCTTATAGGATGTCACCGTTAGAGATGAACGAGCTAAAGTCTCAGTTAGAGGATTTGTTGGGAAAGAATTTTATACGACCAAGTGTCTCTCCGTGGGGTGCTCCAATATTACTGGTGAAGAAGAAGGATGGGAGTATGCGGCTCTGTGTGGATTACAGGCAGCTGAACAAGGTTACAATAAAGAATAAGTACCCATTGCCGAGGATTGATAATCTCATGGATCAGTTACAAGGAGCTGGTGTTTTCTCCAAGATTGATTTGCGATCCGGTTATCACCAGATAAGGGTGAGGGGTGAGGATATCCCTAAGACAACTTTTAGGACTCGTTATGGTCATTACGAGTACACTGTAATGTCTTTGGGTTGACGAACGCTCCTGCGGTATTCATGGATTACATGAATAGAGTTTTCCGTCCGTTTCTGGATAAATTCGTTGTTGTCTTCATTGATGACATACTGATTTATTCCAAGACTGAAGAAGAGCATGCGGAACACTTGAGGACCGTGTTGCAGATTCTAAAGGAGAAGAAACTCTATGCAAAAATGTCTAAGTGTAAGTTTTGGAAGAGTGAGGTGAAGTTTCTGGGCCATGTGGTGAGTAAGAAGGGAATAGCCGTAGATCCAACTAAGGTGGAGGCTGTGAT
>NW_026265151.1:9124-11099 GCF_000817695.3 Arachis duranensis | reverse complement strand
GAGCTTAATATGAGGCAGAGAAGGTGGATGGAATTGTTGAAGGACTACGACTTTGAGTTGCATTACCATCCGGGAAAGGCGAACGTGGTGGCGGATGCGTTAAGTCGAAAGTCATTATATGCGGCTTGGATGATGCTCCAAGAGGAGAAGTTGCTGAAGGGATTCGAGAGTCTAAAAATTGGTGCTCGAGAAGTATCTGGAACTTTGTGTTTGAGCCGATTAGAAATCTCAAGTGACTTTAAGTCCGAACTCCTAAAAGCTCATCAAAATGATGAAGCGTTATGGAAGGTGTTACCGGCTATTGAGCAAGGAAAACGGTGGAGAGTGTCGGAAGAAAAAGATGGGTTATGGAGATTCAAGGGTAGGATCATTGTGCCGGATGTTGGCACTTTGAGGCAAGATATTTTAAAGGAGGCACACAAAAGCGGATTCTCCATTCACCCGGGAAGTACTAAGATGTACCATGATTTAAAGGCAATGTTCTGGTGGCCGGGTATGAAGAATGATGTGGCAGGATATGTATCAAAGTGCTTAACTTGTCAATAAGGCGGAATATGTTTCAAAGTGCTTAACTTGTCAAAAGGTAAAGATTGAACATCAAAGACCTTCCGGTATGTTGCAACCTTTAGAGATTCCACAATGGAAGTGGGAAAGTATTGCAATGGACTTTGTGTCGTGATTGCCAAGGACTAGGGCTGGTTTTGATGCTATTTGGGTGATTGTGGACCGACTGACGTAGTCAGCTCACTTTTTGCCCATTCGGATGACTTACACCCTTGAGGAGGTAGCACGGTTATACATAAAGGAGATTGTGAGACTTCATGGTGTACCTGCTACTATAATCTCTGATAGAGATCCTCGTTTCACAAGGTTTTGGGGTGCATTTCAGAAAGCTTTTGGAACCCGATTAAGGTTGAGCACGGCTTACCATCTTCAAATAGATGGTCAATCTGAGAGGACGATCCAAACACTAGAGGATATGTTGAGAGCTTGTGTTTTGGACCAACCGGCGAGATGGGATCGGTATATGCCATTAGTGGAGTTTGCATACAATAATAGTTATCATGCGAGCATTGGAATGGCTCCGTATGAGGCCTTGTATGGGAGGAAATGTCAATCTCCGCTATGTTGGTATGAAGCTGGAGAGAAAAGCTTGTTAGGGCCGGAAATGATAGCTGAGACTACTGAACAAGTCAAGAAAATCTGTGATAGGATGCTTACGGTGCAGAGTCGTCAAAAGAGTTACGCCGATCAGAGGCGAAAGCCCTTAGAATTTGAGGAAGGAGATCATGTTTTCCTTAAGGTTACTCCGACTACAGGAGTAGGTAGGGCGATTAAGGCAAAGAAGTTGAATCCTCAATACATTGGTCCATTTCAGATCCTGGAGAGGATTGGACCGGTGGCGTATCGGATGGCTTTACCACCTCATCTTTCGAACCTGCACGACGTGTTTCATGTGTCGCAGCTTCGGAAGTACACTCCTGATGCTAGCCATGTGTTAGAACCTGAGTCGGTTCAGTTAAGGGAAGATTTGATGCTTCCAGTGGCTCCGGTCAGAATCGATGATACTAGTATCAAACGGTTGCATGGAAAAGAGGTTCCATTGGTCAAAGTGGCATGGAGTCGAGGCGGTGTTGAGGAACACACTTGGGAACTTGAGTCGGAGATGCGAACGGACTATCCGCATTTATTCCCAGGTAATCGCATTTGAATTTTGTGGGCAAAATTCCCAATTAGGTGGGTAGAATGTAAAACCCGGTTAATTAACGGCTAATTAACCCATAAATGAGAATTTATTCTAGAAAGCCCAAAATGTGATTTTTGTGGCTAAATGTGATAGAGGAGATTGAGACGAGAATTTTGGTACCAATTTTATAGAATTCGGGCCAAGATTGGACCGAAAGGGCCAAACCGGGCCAACCGGACCCAAAGTGGGCCCTTGGCCCAACATAACTAAACCAAAACCCTAGTTTTT
>NW_026265151.1:0-8939 GCF_000817695.3 Arachis duranensis | reverse complement strand
TCTATGATGTTTGGGTATTGAGATGTTGTGTATGGGTATGATGATTGTGGCTTAGGTTGTGTATATGTGAATTTTGGAGCTTGATTGGTGATTTTGAAAAGCTTGAAAAAGAGATTTGGTGGTGAAAAATCTGTTCTTGGAGGTATTGAGGCCTTGAGAGCTTGTGGATAAGTGGCTTGGAAGTGCTCCGGTTGAGCTTGCGAAATCGGCTAAGGTATGGTTTCGGTTTCCCGTATCTAATATGTAATGTGGTAGGAAATACTCAGGCTAGAGGCCCTAAGATAGGCATTGAGTGGTTGATGTTGTTGAATGATTGAGATATATGATGTGGCCATATATGTGATGATGATTATTGATGCCTTATTGGTATGATGTATGAGAAATATGCATGTTGCAATATATGCTTGATGATTGGTTATGGTTGAATTGTGGGTTGAACCATGTTGATGGTGAGTATAATATTAATTGTGTACAACGATGATTTATTGGAATTGGTGTTGTTGAGAATTGGTATGAGGAAGAGTATATGATATGTCAATATGTTTGAGTTTGAGCCACTTGGGTGAAGTGGGTTAAAATGATGAGATAGTGATGTTGTAAATTGTGGTAATGTGTCAATGTGTGAGTTGAGAAGGCTTGATGTTGAATTTGATATAGTTTGATTGATTTCAAAGAAAAGGGATGAAATTGGCATGTTTTGATTGATTTTGAAAGGAGTTGAAAATGGCTTGTTTTGAAAATGGCATATTGTGGTTTTGTATGAAAATATGGTTTTTGGGCATACTTTGGTGGGACATAACTTGGACTACGGATCTTCGTTTTGTGCCAAATCTGTTTAGAAATGAAATTGGATCCGGGATGTCCATGCCGTTCGAAGAACGGGTGAAAAATGACTTAAAATGAGAAAGTCATGTCCGTTGGAAGATTGGGGTTTAGATCTGTGAATTCTGCAGCTTTTGACTTAGAAAATTTTTAGCAGAATAACCCCTTGCGCGTAGGCGCACTTGGCGCGTATGCGCCGATCTTCCAGAAAGTGCCATCCACGCGTGCGCGTGATGTACGCAGGCGCGCCGATTGTGCTGCACCCAATGCCCAGCCATTTTCCAGAGAGTTATGCCAGAACTGTGCCAGTGTTGTGCCTGGGGCACAAGAACACCCACGCGTACGCGTGTTTGATGCGTACGCGTCGATTGGCAAATTTTTAATCCACGTGTTAGCGTGTATGACGCTTGCGCGTCGATGAGTTTTTGAGGCCATCCACGCGTGCGCGTGGAGTGCGCGTACGCGTGGCCCTGTTTTCATCCCAAAGTTGATTTTTGAGTTTTAAAAGCCAAATTTCATACTTCTAAGCCTCTGATCTCACCACTTATATCTTAAATCATTATGATATACCTAGCTATGAGAGAAGGAGCTAGTGGATGTGGTAACTTGCGAGTGAAGCAAGGGAAAATGAATAATCAATGAGGATCATTGATGATTATGTGAGATGTGGAGGATGGTGGTGGAAGTGCTTGTTATGCCATTGGCCAAAGGGCCGTAATTGTTTATGAATTGGCTGGTTCTGGATTGAACCGTGAGCCGGAATAGCTGTGTATGCTATGAATATTAGTTGGTTATGGATTTAACCGTGAGCCGGAATGGCTGTGTATGATATGAATATTGGCTGGTTCTGGACTGAACCGTGAGCCAGGAATTGGGTAAATTGCATGAAATTAAAGAGGGCAAGAAATTAAAGTGCTGAATCTTAAAGAACAAGAAATTAAAGGGGCAGAAACTTAGAACACAAGAAATGTAAATTGCAGAATCTTAAATTGCAAGAAATGTAAATGGCTTGAATTGTAAAGGGGATTGGGAGTTGGATATGCAGAGATTAAACAAGGAAAAGTAAAATTGCAACAAGCAGAGAATTAAAGAATGGCTTGAATCAAACCGGATCTTAAACAGCAAAGTAAATGAGCATGGAAATAATAAACAGAGAGTGGTAAATGGGAAATCTGGATCTCAGGACCCAAGAGACTAGAAAACCAAGTCTAGATCTCAATGCCTTCTTAGATCCAACAAGAACAATTGCAAGGAAATTGTAAATTGCAAGGAAATTAGATGAAGAAGCAAGTAACAGAAACGGAAATTCAATTGCAGTAAAAATAAACAAGATCCAAGGTGAGATTGAAACAGAATTTCTTCAATTCTCCCCCTTAAGATCCAAGACAATTGTAATTTGAAATTGAAAGCAATAAAACTAAGAGGAAGAGAATGGAATTCTCCTTCCCCCAAACTAAGAAATTAAAGATCACTCAATATCCAAAGCTCTCCGAAAACTATTATGAAAAATTAAAAGGAAAACTAAAAAAAGCTCCCCGAAGAACTTGAATTCCATCCTATTTATACACTTTCTTCAAATGATCTTCAAGCCTTGAGTTGGGCCTTTGCTCTTGGTGGAATTGGGTTGAAAGGGGCCTTGGTTGATTGCTCTTGAAGTTTGGAGAGGAACCAAAGTGAACCAATTGAACCGGATTGGATTTTTGTAGAAGTTGGAGTAAAAGTTTGAGTCAAAGTTAGGGGTCTAACTTTGAAGCTAACTTTTTAGGGGTCTAACTTTTGCTCCAACTTTTCATATCAGCTACCATAATCTGCTGATACCAACGTTGGTGCCAAAGTTAGGGGTTTAACTTTTGCTCCAACGTTGGCTTTACCTTGGACACTTATGGCGCCAACGTTAGCCCAAAAGTTAGGGGTCTAACGTTGGCGCAAACTTTTGCTCCCCCTTTGTATTTCCCATGTGCCAACGTTAGCCCAAAAGTTAGGGATCTAACGTTGGCGCAAACTTTTGGTGGTCAGGGGTATTTTCATGTGCCAACGTTAGCCCAAAAGTTAGGGGTCTAACGTTGGCGCAAACTTTTGGTGCCCAGGGAGTGATTTTCAAGTTCCAACGTTAGCCCAGAAGTTAGGGGTCTAACGTTGGGGCTAACTTTTCACCCAAAAGTTTGTGCAAAAGTTTGAGGCTAACTTTAGGTCCAGCTTTTTGCTTCCTGGTTCAATTTCACTTATTCCATTGTCCTCTCTTTACTCCTAGCCATTCCTTCTTGCTTCAACCTTTCTCCAAGCTTTCTTCACCTATCATTAATCAACCAAACACATCAAAGCTATGCTTAAAATCATGAGATATTCATTCTTTCACAATATGTATCAAATACAGCATAAAACCTCATGAAATTGCATTAATTCATCTATGGTTAATTCAATCAAAGGAAGCATGAAAATCTACCCAAATTGGCTTGCTTAGACCTCAAGAAAGTACATAATTCAAGTGAAAACAAAAGAAAAAGACTAGTGAAACTAGGCTAAGATGACTTGTCATCACAACACCAAACTTAAAGTTTGCTTGTCCCCAAGCAAGAAATGAATTATTAAGAAGAAAGAATGAAATGGAAGAGGATGTTCATGTTAGCAGAGTATTATTGGTAGTTCATGGGGTTTTATGTGGATATGTAAACACTGACCTCTTATTGACTCTTAAGCCTAGAAAGTCTCCTTCAAGCTTCAAGTACCATACTGCTATGACCTCTCATTAGTCCTTTATCCTTGGCTATTACTTTGTTCGAAAGCTTTATTTGAGTGTCATGTGTAACAAGTTCATTTTCTTTTCTGTATACTTGACACATTATTCACCATGGACACTTGGCTCACATTCCTTCTTAAAACATTGATGCCCAGCACCTCTTTGGGTTACTAAATGCCTTGTAGTTAGGTTGCTCTTGATAATGGACTTTCAGTTGATGATCCCGGGTTAGTTAACCCAAGTCACCAAGTGTTGATGCACTCCAAAGAACTTAATAATCCAAGCAGATCCTAGTACAAAGACACCACAGGCATATATTCTAAGGTTCAAGCTATTGGTGTCTAGCTTTATTTCCTTTTTTTCTTTTGTTCTGCTACCATCTTTGGCTTTTTCTTTTCTCTTTTTGTTTTTCTTTTTAACCAAGGACTCTTATTTGATTGAGATTCATAGACAGTGAGCTACTTTCTACTTGAAAGGAAACAGCCTAGTTCTTTTATTCACTAAAAGTGAGCTATCATACAATCACACATTCATACCACCACTCACTATTATTGTACTTCCAACTAACAAAGAACTATCTTACTTCACATTCCAAACATTTCTTTTTATTGAATTAAAGATGCAGGGGACAAAGCATGCATTTAGTTAAGTGAAAGTAAACACGCTATTTGCTAATTGTCTAACTGCCTTAATTGCTCCTATTTGTATATTTCTTGTTTGATATAATTGTGTTTGCTACATTATACTCCTGCGGGTGGTTGGGAGGTTTGAAGGAATTGGAAAGGGAAGTATTAGTTAGACTGAAGAATCTTTAGTCAGATACCCTTATATGGTTTAGCTTGTTTATAAGCTTTGAATTATCTGGAGGAAGTTATAGGATTGCCTTCAGCTTTCCTCTATTATTATGTATTATATATGTGGAAGCTGTTACCATGCTGGGGACCTCTGGTTCTCACCCATGCGGATTTTGTGGTTTTCAGATGCAGGACGTGAGGTGTCCCGCTGATGCATGCTGGAGACTTCTAGATTTGCGAAGATCCTTTGTTCTCGGGGCTATGTTTTGGTTTATATGTTTTGCTTAGATACTTTTATCTCCATTAAATAATTCAAACTGTGATGACTCCTCTTATGGGAGATTTTGGAGAATAGGTTTTATGTATTTGTGTCCCTTTAGGTTTCCTTTGGGGTTCTCCTTATTTTTATCATATGTATATATTGCTATGCTCGGACCGGTTAACTTCGCAGCCGGATCTTGAGTCTTGATATTCCTGTTTTTGACACTCCTTGTATATATATAATTACGCTTTGGTTATCCTTGTTCGTTACGTTATCGATCGGAGTGTTGCGCTTTTGAGTTGTGATTTTTGTTTACCCTTTTTTTTTACAAAGGCTCCTAGTTATAATCAATCATTCATACTACTATACGTACTAAATTTTTTTTATTTTAGAGGTCATAATACCTTGCCATCTCTGAATTATGACTTAAGCATAAGACTCTGTATGGTAGGGTGTTACAGTTTATACAAAAAATATATTTTTCTAATTGTAAAAAATTAAAAAATTTCAAAAACTTCCAAAAAAAATTAAAATTTTAAATTTTTAAATTAATTTATTCTTAATTTGTGAACAAGTGCAGCAAAAAAAGTCAACTGTCTGGGTGTAGCATTATCCGGTGAATAAAAAATAAAAATATTTAAAAAAAATTAAAAGTTTTAAAAAACAAAATTATTTACTTTTGAATTTTTAAATTATATTATTAAATATTTTTATTTAAATAAGAAAAATAAAATAAAGTCCAGCAATATCTAGTAAATAACAGATTTGTAAATTGATTTTTTTAAACTAAAAAAATATTTTTTTCTAATTTTAAAAAATTAAAAAATTCCAAAAATATTCAAAAAATAAAAAAATTAAAATTTTAAATTTTTAAAATTAATTTATTCTTAATTTGTGAACAAGTGCAGTAATAAAAGTCTACGGTTTGGGTGTAGCATTATCCGGTGACTAAAAAGATAAAATATATTTTTAAAACAAATAAACAATTTTAAAAAACTAAATTTTTTATTTTTGAATTTTTAAATTATATTATTAAATATTTTTTATTTAAATAAAAAAATAAAATAAAGTCCAGCAATATCTAGTAAACAACAGATTTGTAAATTTCTTATTTTTTTAATGTTTATACAAAAAAATATTTTTTCTAATTGTAAAAAATTAAAAAATTTCAAAAATATCCAAAAAAATTAAATTTTAAACTAATTTATTCTTAATTGGTGAAACAAGTGCAACAATAAAAGTCAACTGTCTGGGTGTAGCATTATCCGGTGAATAGAAAGATAAAATATATTTTAAAAAAATAAACAATTTCAAAAAATTAAATTTTTTATTTTTAAATTTTTAAATTATATTATTAAATGTTTTTATTTAAATAAAAAAATAAAATAAAGACCAGCAATATCTAGTAAACAATAGATTTGTAAATTTATTTTTTTAACTAAAAAAATATTTTTTTCTAATTGTAAAAAATTAAAAAATTACAAAAATATCCAAAAAATAAAAAATTAAAATTTTAAACTTTTAAAATTAATTTATTCTTAATTTGTGAACAAGTGCAACAATAAAAGTCAACTGTCTGGGTGTAGCATTATCTCAATTTTAGTTTAGTGGTTGAATTAGTCAAGCGAATCAAGATTTGGTTGATTGAGTTGCAGAATTTAAATTGCATTGAAATTAAAGAGAACAAGAATTAAAGTGCTGAATCTTAAAGAACAAGAAATTAAATGGCAGAAACTTAGATTGCAAGAAATATAAATTGCAAGAATCTTAAATGACAAGAAATGTAAATAACTGGAAATGTAGAGGGGATTGGGACTTGGATTTGCAGAAATTAAACAAGGAAAAAGGTAAATTGCATCAAACAGAAGAGTAAATGGGAATTGGGGTTGAATTGAATTCAACAGACAAGCAAATTGAACAATAAGTGCAAGAAGTAGAAAATTGAAATGGTAAATTCAGATCTCAGGTCCCAGAGACTAGAAAACTGAGTCTAGATCTCAATGCCTTCCTAGATCCAACAAGAACAATATCACAGGAATTGTAGATTGCAAGTGAATTAAATGAGAAAGCAAGTAGCAGAAAGGAAATTCAATTTGCAGTGAAATTAAACAAGATCCAAGGTGAGATTGAAACAGAATTCCTTCAATTCTCTAACCCAAGATCAAGACAAGTGTAATTGAAATTGAAAGCAAGTAAACGAAGGAAATTAAGATCACTCAGGCTTCCACACAGAACATAAAACTCTCTCAAAACTCTCAAAAGGGAAGCTCCCCGAACAAATTGAATTCAAGCCTATTTATACACTTTCTTCACTTGATCTTCAAGCTTTGAGTTGGGCTTTTGCTCTTGGTGGATTTGGGTTGAAAGAGGTCTTGGTTGATTGCTCTTGAAGTTTGGAGAAGAACCCAAGTGAACCAATTGAACCGGAATTGAGTTTTGCAAATTTTGGATTTCAAAGTTAGCCTCAAAGTTAGGGGCTAACTTCAGAGCTAACTTTTCATATCAGTAAAACTAATTTGCTGCACTTCACGTTTGGGCCAACGTTAGGGGGCTAACTTTGTCCCTAACGTTGGCCTTGCTTTGAGTTGGAGTGGCGCCAACGTTAGCCTCCAAGTTAGGGGGCTAACGTTGGCGCTAACGTTGGCACACCCTGGGGAAGATTTCAAATGCCAACGTTAGCCTCCAAGTTAGGGGGCTAACGTTGGCGCTAACGTTGGCACACCCTGGGGAAGATTTCAAATGCCAACGTTAGCCTCCAAGTTAGGGGGCTAACGTTGGCGCTAACGTTGGCACACCCTGGGGAAGATTTCAAATGCCAACGTTAGCCTCCAAGTTAGGGGCTAACGTTGGGGCTAACTTCAAGTCCACAAGTTTGTGCAACCCAACTCCAACTTCATTTTTCCTGGTTCAATTGCACTTGTTTCATTGTCTTCTCTTAGCTTCTAGCCATTCCTTCTCAGTTCAATCCTTTTCCAAGCTTTCTTCACCTATCATAAATCGACCAAACACATCAAAGCTATGCTTGAAATCATGAGATGATCATTCTATCCTAATATGCACCAATTATGGCATCAAACCTCATGAAATTGCATTAATTTATCTATGGTTGATTCAATTAAAGGAAGCATGAAAATCTACCTAAATTAGCTTGCTTAAGCCTCAAGAAAGTGCATAATTCAATAAAAAACAAAAGAAAGAGACTAGTAAAACTAGGCTAAGATGACTTGTCATCAAAGTGCAGCAAAAAAATGTCAACTGTCTGGATGTAGCACTATCCGGTAAATAAAAAATAAACAATTTTAAAAAACTAAATTTTTTATTTTTGAATTTTTAAATTATATTATTAAATGTTTTTTATTTAAAAATAAAGAATAAAATAAAGTCCAGCAATATCTAGTAAACAACAGATCTGTAAATTTATTATTTTTTTAATGTTGAAACAAAAAAATTATTTTTTTTAATTGTAAAAAATAAAAAAATTACAAAAATATCCAAAAAATAAAAAAATTAAAATTTAAAATTTTTAAAATTAATTCATGCTTAATTTGTGAACAGCAAAAAAAGTCAACTGTTTGGGTGTAGCATTATCCGGTGAATAAAAAGATAAAATATATTTTTAAAAAATAAACATTTTTAAAAAACTAAATTTTTTATTTTTGAATTTTAAATTATATTATTAAATGTTTTTTATTTAAATAAGAAAAATAAAATAAACTCCAGCAATATCTAGTAAACAACAGAGTTGTAAATTTATTATTTTTTAATGTTTAAACAAAAAATATTTTTTTCTAATTGTAAAAAATTAAAAAATTCCAAAAATATCCAGCAAATAAAAAAATTAAATTTTAAATTAATTTATTCTTAATTTGTGAACAAGTACAACAAAAAAAGTCAATTGTCTCGGTGTAGCATTATCTGGTAAATAAAAAATAAAAAATATTTTTAAATAGACTAAAAGTTTTAAAAATATATATTATTTATTTTTGAATTTTTAAATTATATTATTAAATGTTTTTATTTAAATAAAAAATAAAATAAAGACCAGCAATATCTAGTAAACAACAGATCTGTAAATTTATTTTTTTAACTAAAAAAATATTTTTTTCTAATTGTTAAAAATTAAAAATTACAAAAATATCCAAAAAATTAAAAAATTAAAATTTTAAACTTTAAAAATTAATTTATTCTTAATTTGTGAACAAGTGCAACAATAAAAGTCAACTGTCTGGGTGTAGCATTATCCGGTGAATAGAAAGATAAAATATACTTTTAAAAAAATAAACAATTTTATTAAGCTAAATTTTTATTTTTGAATTTTTAAATT
>NW_026265150.1:29376-30184 GCF_000817695.3 Arachis duranensis | reverse complement strand
AGCCTCTGTTGATTGCTCTTGGTGTTGGGAAGAAATCCGTTTGCAACTTGGGCCTTGGGGATTTACGTTTGAGTCAACGTTTGAGGCAAACGTTGACTCAAAGGCCTTCGTGTGCCAATTATGCAGCTCGGCCACTCTGCTGTCATCCACGTTTGAGCCAGCGTTTGAGGTCAAATGTGAGCTCAAACGTGGCTCCCTCCAAGCTTCTCTTTTGGTCAACGTTTGGCCTAACGTTTGAGGCAAACGTTGGCACAAACGTGGCTCAACCAAGGTATCAAACAGGGTGCTCTTCCATGCTTTTCCATGCAAAAATGTAGTGGTGGACGAAATTGTGATCCATATTCTTTAAGTTGTACTCCTTGTACTTTTATGGAATTTGAAATTGGCACGAGTGGACACAACTCCGTTCAACTAACCAGCAAGTGTACTGGGTCGTCCAAGTAATAAACCTTACATGAGTAAGGGTCGATCCCACAGAGATTGTTGGTATGAAGCAAGCTATGGTCACCTTGTAAATCTCAGTTAGGCAGATAAAATTATGGAATTTAGAAAATCAAATAATAAAAAAGAAATAATAAAAGGGATACTTATGCAGATTCATTGGTAGGAATTTCAGATAAGCATATGGAGATATTGTATGGCTCAAGAACGCCTACTTTCCTACTGCTTCAACTCAATCCTTCTTACTCCTTTCCATGGCAAGCTGTGTATAGGGGTTCACCGTTCGACGATGGCTACTTTGAATCCTCTCGGGAAAATGATCCTCTGCGGCTGTCACTCGCATGGCTAATCGTCTGGAGGCATCACC
>NW_026265150.1:21940-28673 GCF_000817695.3 Arachis duranensis | reverse complement strand
GTTCAATGCCAAGTTACGTCGTCAATTTCCGAATGAAGTATGGACTATTATATATTGCTGGAAAGCTCTAGATGTCTACTTTCCAACGCCATTGAGAGCGCGCCATTTGGAGTTCTGTAGCTCCAGAAAATCCATTTCGAGTGCAGGGAGGTCAGATTCCAACAGCATCAGCAGTCCTTTTGTCAGCCTTTTTCAGAGTTTTGCTCAAGTCCCTCAATTTCAGCCAGAAATTACCTGAAATTACAGAAAAACACACAAACTCATAGTAAAGTCCAGAAATGTGAATTTAACATAAAAACTAAGGAAAACATCCCTAAAAGTAGCTTGAACTTACTAAAAACTACCTAAAAACAATGCCAAAAAGCGTATAAATTATCCGCTCATCATGTAGCCAACGTTTGACCCCACGTTTGAGGCAAACGTTGGCGCAAACGTGGGCGACCTCCAGGGTGTTTTTCAGCTGCTACTCACGTTTGAGTTCACGTTTGAGGCAAACGTGAGCTCAAACGTGAATCCCTTCTTTCCAAGCCCATTCTTGCAACCTTCTTCCAAGCTTTATTCCACATATCATCAATCAACAATTGTATCAAAGCTATGCCATAATCATGAGAGTTATTCTTCTTCTTGTCATATAAGCAATTATTGCACAAAAACTCATGAAAATGCATCAATTTATCCATAGTTGATTGAATCAAAGGAAACATGAAATTGTACCCAATTGGCTTACTTATGGTTCAAGAAAGTGCATAAAATCTATTGAAAACAAAAGAAAAAGACTAGTGAAACTAGGCTAAGATGACTTGTCATCACAACACCAAACTTAAGGCTTGCTTGTCCCCAAGCAAGAAAAGAATTTATGCTCAACAATTCTTTTAGTTTAGAATAGATTGAAGAATAACATGTAGTGTCCTGTGAGTGAAATGATTAAGTGACAGTGGGGTGAACTCTAAATTATATGCTCATGCAAGGGTTTCAGTGCTTACTAGTCCCCACATCTTGGAAGTCTTAGGTCTTAGGACTTTCATCCAAATGGTATCATGGAGATCTCTCTATAGGTAATCACCTTGAAGCAGCTTATAGATTATGTGC
The DNA here is from genome assembly GCF_000817695.3 of Arachis duranensis. Lineage (NCBI taxonomy): Eukaryota > Viridiplantae > Streptophyta > Magnoliopsida > Fabales > Fabaceae > Arachis > Arachis duranensis. The sequence goes on along the minus strand of NW_026265150.1, from coordinate 27,584 downwards.
TTTGGCCTTGACTCGAAGTGTCATGTCTCAAAGCGGCTCTTTAGATAAGCTTTCAATCAATACTCCTAAACCAGTTGGTTTTAAGGTATTAGGTGTTAAAGCACCCCTAAGGATTTATTTGCTCAAGCCTCTCTCTTTGACACAATTCGACCACAAGCATTTACTAGGATAACAACTCTTTGAGTTTTTTGTTTCTTCTCTTTTTTTTTTGCCTAGTAATTGATGCTCAAAGGCTTGGGCCATGTTCTTTCATTTTTTATATTTTCTTTCTTTTGTTTGCTGCTTCTTGGATCAATAAATATTTGAGAATCTCCACAATACTTCTTTGAACTCTACGCCCTGCCTATGAGCTCCCATGCAAGTTTTCATAAGCATGCAACCTCAATACATAATTATACAACTAGAACCACCACTTCCCCTAATCTTTTGCTTGCCTCAAAATGAATTTTTGATTCCTCAATCCTTCTCTTCAAAGAAATATTTTCTATTCATATTTTTCCAATCCATGGGTGCAAGCAAAATTTTAAGAATATGGTGCTATGATATACCAATCATTTTAGTTATTGACTACAAGGAAATTATACTAAACAGGGATACAATATCACTTTCAATCATAACAGTTTTGAATATAAGACAGTCACTTAACAATACAACCTTTTGGAGTTTACTTGATTTACTCCTTATCATCATCATTGTTGATCTTTACATCCCTCTTTGTTTCTTTGGTTGATAATGTTTAATCCTTCCCAAGATTGAAGTGACTGCCTACAATGAACTTTGAAAGTTGCTTGTCCCCAAGCACTTGAAAAATAGTTATCATGCATGTATGCTGATGAATTCTTGAACTACAAGTGGTGTCTGAACACCAAACATAGTTCCTTGCTTACTTCTATATGCCAAAACAGAGTGCATCTTTCATGCATGCATACTACATCATGTGCTTTAAACCTAAGAGGAGATGAACTACAGAACTAAAAGGTAAACAAGTGAAATGCAAGTTTAGTCAATTTCTATGATTGTTTGGAATTTGTGACTATTCAAGATTGTCTCAAGGGTTACTTTGTGCTCAATTGATGTTACTGGTGGAACACCAAACTTAGTATTATACATTCACCCGTGATTTTGTTTCTATGTTGATCCAATCACATTGGTGTGGAACACCAAACTTAGTTCCTCGCAGTACACAAAAATTGAACTAACCATTTATTCTAAGAAGAGTATGAAAGAGTTACCTAAGATTGGGTTGCCTCCTAACAAGCGCTTTTTTATCGTCACTAGCTTGACGGTTGTCCCTTATTAGGGAGGATGATGATCATAGTGCCTTAGCCCTTCCCTGCTCACCGTGAGTTTTCTCCCAGTATCCTTCTTGATGATTTCCACATGTTCAAGTGAGAGGATTTTATTCACCGTGTAGTATCCGAAGAAGTGTGGAGATGTTTCCATTGGTTGGTAGGTTAGAATCACTTTATCCCTAGTATGAAGCCTTCAGTAGGAATATCTTTGTTTCTCCACCCTCTTGGCACTTTCTTCTTGGAATTCTTTTCTTTTTCAGGAGGTGGTTCATGTTTTAGGGTCTTAATTTTTGGAAGGTTCTTGTTGAGGATTTCATATAGAGGCTTTGGTTGTAGTTCCTTCTCGACTCTTTGAGCTTGTTGCAACACTTTTACCTCTTCCTTTCCTTTCCAGCATGAGCTTAAGTGCATCGGGAGTGACTCATCAGGTGCCTCTTTCAAGTATAGATCTCTCGAATCAATCTTCATACATTCTTCTTCTTGAGTGGGATCTTGCAAACCCTTGAAGACATGGAACACTATACGAACTCTTAGCATCAATTCTCCTTTTTCAACATCTATTAATGCTCTGCCCGTAGCTAAGAAGGGTTTCCCTAGAATGATGGGAGTGTTAAAATCTTCCTCCATGTCTAGGACGACGAAGTTAGCTGGGAGGAAAAATTTTCCCACCTTTACCAATACATTTTTCACAAGTTCAAGTGCTTGCTTGACGGATTTGTCTGCCATTTGGAGGATAATCTATGTAGGTTTCAATTAATGAATTTGAAGCTTCTTCATTAAGGATAGAGGCATCAGATTTATGCTTGCACCAAGGTCATAAAATACTTTCTCAATTATCATGTTGCTTATGGTGCAGGGCATATGAAAGCTCCCTAGGTCCTTTCTCTTCTTTGGCAATTCTATCTGAATGATGGTACTACACTCCTTGGTCATCACAACCATTTGTCCTTCTTTCAAGGATCTTTTCTTTGTCAACATTTTCTTCATGAACTTGGCATATAGTGGGATCTGTTCAAGTGCTTTTATGAAAGGGATGTTGATGTGCAGTGTCATGAATATCTCCAGGAATTTGGAGTATTGCTTCTCTTTGTTTTCTCCCTTGAACCTTTGAGGATATGGTAACTTTGGTTGGTATGCTTTCACTGCCTCCCTCTTAGTTGAACTATCACTCTTTGTAGAAGTTCCTTGCTCCTGCTTTTGCTCCTTCACTTCTTTTTTTGAGCCTTCTTCGTTGTGCTATTTCTGAGTGATGGTTTCTTTCTCCTCTTTCTTTCCACTTCTCAAAGTGATTGCTTTACACTCCTCCCATTTTATGGCTTTTCCTATGTCCCTTGGGTTGTTTTCAGTCACTAGGAAAGACATTTGCTCGCTTCTCACCCATCTCTGTGATTTGTCTAGCCATTTGTCCCATTTGTCTTTCAAGGTTTTTCATGGTGACATTTTGTCGTTCCTACCTTTAGCTAGGCTTTATGTAGTCTGAGCAAGTGCTTGTGTGGTTTGGTTGAGAGCTTGCAAAGTGGCTTTAAGAGTTGAGATTCTGGCTTCTTGGTGGTCAATAGGTGGTTGGTTGGGGTGCGATTGTTGTTGCTGGAAGTTGTTTAGGGTATTGAGGTGGGTGTTTTGTGAGTTGAATAGTGGTGTGGAGAAGTTATTCTGGTGGGCGTGTGAGTTGTTGTGGGGTTGATGATATGTGTTTTGTGGGTTTTTGTATTGGTTAGTGTTATCGGATGGGTGATTCTGGTTGTTTGTGTTGCAAAAATTGTTAGAGTTGGAGTTCCTTTGCCATTGATTTTGATTGTCGCCCCACCTCAAGTTAGGATGATTCCTCCATGATGAATTGTATGTATCACCATGGAAGTCATTTTGAGAAGAGCTTAAGGTGTTGTGCATGTATTGAAATTGCTCATGCTGCTGCCTGTTATTGCATTTCTCAAAACCTTCTTCACATTGGCCCCACTCAATTGAAAGTTGGCTTGTTGTGCTCACTGCAGCTAGTTGAAGTCCATCTATTCTTTTGACCATCATTTCCATTTGCTATTGGATTTGTTGATGCATTACTTTGTTCTATGCCAATATAGTATCTACATTCTCAAGTTCCAATACACCCTTCTTTGGAATTGGGTTGCGTTGCCTTTGAAAAGAATAGAAATATTGATTATTGGCAACAATGTCTATGAGATTTTGAGCTTCTTCTACTGTTTTTATCAACTGGAGTGAGCGTCTTGCAAAGTAGTCTAATGTCTTTTGTGCTTCTAGAGTTAGGCCCTCATAGAAGTTCTGGAGTCTTACCCACTCACTGAACATGTTAGGTGGACACCTCCTTATCAAAGCTTTGTATCCTTCCCATGCCTCATAAAGTGATTCTCCATCCATTTGGATGAAAGTTTGCACCTCTGTTTTTAACTTGATGATTCTTTAAGGTGGGTATAATTTAGCTAGGAATTTGCTCACCAAATCCTCCCAATTATTGATGCTCTCCTTGGAAAAGGTCTCCAGCCATTGAAATTCCTTATCCCTAAGAGAAAATAGGAACAATTCTACTATGGGCTTACAGAAAAAGCTCAGATGTCTTTAGACCACTCAGCTGGTGGATCTATACACATGAGGAAGACAATTGAAGAAGCTCAAGAGCTTATAGACACTGTTGCTAGAAACCAATACTTATACTCTAGCAATGAGTTCTCTCCAAAAGAGGAATTCATGGCAGTAGTCACTGATCCTAATCCTCAAGAACAGATGATTGAGCTTAATCAACAATTGCTCCTGATGACAGAACAGTTAGCAGAATTTAAAGAGATGCTCTATGAAACTAAAGTTGCTAACAAGAACATAGAACTGCAATTGAATCAAGCAAAACAGCAGATATCTAAACAGATAACAGAGGAATGTCAAGCAGTTCAACTGAGAAGTGGGAAGACACTGAACACCACCACTCAAAAGAGCAAAAAACCAAACAAGGAACAAATGGCAGAGGGTAACCAAACCACTGTTCAAAATCCCTCTGAGGACAGTAAGAGCCCAGAGAGGAATGTTATTGGCGTTCAAACGCCAGAAAGGGAAGGAAAGCTGGCGTTAAACGCCCATTCCTTGCCCAGTTCTGGCGTTCAAACGCCAGAAAAGGGGGAAAAGCTGGCATTAAACGCCCATTTTCCACCCAATCCTGGCGTTCAAACGCCAAGGGAGGATCAGGCACCTGAGAGTGCTGATAATTATCCCTCTAACAAGGCTTCTTCAACCACTTCTGTAAGGAATAAACCTGCAGCATCTAAGGTTGAGGAATATCAAGCCAAGATGCCTTATCCTCAGAAACTCCGCAAAGCGGAACAGGATAAGCAATTTGCTCGCTTTGCAGACTATCTAAGGACTCTTGAAATAAAGATTCCGTTTGCAGAGGCACTTGAGCAAATACCTTCTTATGCTAAGTTCATGAAAGAGATCTTAAGTCATAAGAAGGATTGGAGAGAAACGGAAAAAGTGTTTCTCACTGAAGAATGCAGTGCAGTCATTCTGAAAAGCTTACCAGAAATGCTTCAAGATCCTGGAAGCTTTATGATACCCTGCACATTAGAAGGCGCTTGCACCAAGACAGCCCTATGTGATCTTGGAGCAAGCATCAATCTAATACCTGCATCCACTATCAGAAAGCTTGGGTTGACTGGAGAAGTCAAGCCAACCAGGATATGTCTCCAACTTGCTGATGGCTCTATTAAACACCCATCAGGCATAATAGAGGACATGATTGTCAAGGTTGGGCCATTTGCCTTTCCAACTGACTTTGTGGTGCTGGAAATGGAGGAGCACAAGAGTGCAACTCTCATTCTAGGAAGACCTTTCCTAGCAACTGGACGAACTCTCATTGATGTACAAAGAGGGGAAGTAACCCTGAGAGTCAATGAGGATGAGTTCAAGTTGAATGCTGTAAAAGCTATGCAGCATCCAGATACACCAAATGACTGCATGGGCGCTGACATTATTGACTCTCTGGTAGAAGAGATCAATATGACTGAAAGCCTAGAATCAGAACTTGAGGACATCTTCAAAGATACTCAACCTGATCAAGAAGAACCAGAGGAGACAAAGGAATTTTTGAAAATTCCTCAGGAGGAGGATAAACCTCCCAAACCTGAACTCAAGCCACTACCACCATCCCTGAAATATGCATTTTTGGGAGAGGGTGAAACTTTTCCAGTGATTATAAGCTCTGCCTTAAATCCACAGGAAGAGGAAGCACTGATTCAAGTGCTAAGGACACACAAGACAACTCTTGGGTGGTCCATAAGTGATCTTAAGGGCATTAGCCCAGCTAGATGCATGCACAAGATCCTGTTGGAGGATAATGCCAAACCAGTGGT
>NW_026265150.1:18119-19057 GCF_000817695.3 Arachis duranensis | reverse complement strand
CTGGGCGTTTAACGCCAGGTGTGCAGCATCCTGGGCGTTTAGAAAAACGCCCAGTGATAAAGGCTTTCTGGCGTTTAACGCCAGCCAGGGCACCTGGCTGGGCGTTAAACGCCCAAAAGGGGCATCAAATGGGCGTTAAACGCCAGAATGGGTGCCATTCTGGGCGTTTAACGCCAGAAAGGTGGGGGGACCACAATTTTGTTTTCAAAACAGATTTTTTTCAAACTTTCCTTTTCTTACCCATATTTTTCTACAAAAATATATTTCAATCTCTCATCATTCACTTTCAAATTTTCAAAAATCTAAATTCACTCTTCAAATCTCTCAAATCATTCCCAAATTTTGTTCAAAAAATTTTCACCCTTCTCTCAATTTCTTTCCATATCTTCTCAAATCTCTTTTCAAATTTCTCTATTTTTTTTTTCGAAAACTCCCCTCCCCACCTTATAAATACACGTTTGGCTCCCTCTTTCCACCACACCATTCGAATTTCCTCTTCCTCTCTCTCTCTTCCTTCCTTTCTTTTGCTTGAGGACAAGCAAACCTCTAAGTTTGGTGTGCTTTTCCGTGATCACTAAAGCCAAGATCATGGCTCCTAAGGGAAAAAAAACCAATTTAAGAGGCAAGAAAGAGAATAATCCAAAGAATCTTTGGAATCAAGAGAAGTTCTTAACCAAAGAACATGAAGACCATTATCACAAAATAATGGGTCTGAGGTCAGTGATCCCAGAAGTGAAGTTTGATCTGAAAGAAGATGAATATCCGGGGATCCAAGAGCAAATTCGAAACAGAGGATGGGAAGTTCTAACCAATCCTGAAATAAAGGTTGGAAGGAACATGGTTCAGGAATTCTACTCAAATCTGTGGCTAACAGATAAGCAGAGAATGACTGGAACTGCTTTCCATACTTATAGAACCATGGTCAGAGGGAAAGTTAT
>NW_026265150.1:16549-17625 GCF_000817695.3 Arachis duranensis | reverse complement strand
AGACTTTATTGGGCGTTCCATATTGCCCACTAGCAACCGTTCTGAGGTCACCATCAAGAGAGCAGTAATGATTCATTGCATCATGCTTGGAAAAGAAGTGGAGGTTCATCATGTGATTGCTTGTGAGATCTACACAATTGCAAATAAGAATTCCACTGAAGCCAAACTGGCTTACCCAAGCTTGATCTCCTTGCTCTGTAGAGAGGCTGGGGTAAAAATGGGAGTAGATGAATTCATACCCATTGAACACCCAATCACCAAGAAGTCAATGGAAGGACAAGTGCAAGACAATTCTATCAAAAGGAGGGCGCAGGAGTTCCTCCCTGAATTTCCTGAAATTGGCTACTGGGCCAGCCTAGAAGCATCTATCACCAAGTTGCAAGAGACTATGGAGCAACTTAAGGAAGAACAGCAGAATCAGAACTGCATGCTCTGCAAATTGCTGAAGGAACAAGAGAAGCAGGGGCGTGAACTCCAAGAAATGAAACGCCAAAAGCTCTCCTCTCAAGCTGAGGGAGCATCCACTTCTCAAAATCAAGGTTGTTGAGTCCTAACTCTGTGAAAACCTCTATCATTAGGAGCCTATTTTTTTCGTTTTTGTTTTGTTTTTCTATTTTTAGTTTCATCTTATATTTATTTTCTGAGTCTTGTTCTTAATTCATAATTAATAAAATTTAAAGTTTATGCCTTAAAGCTATGAATGTCCTATGAATCCATCACCTCTCTTAAATGAAAAATGCTTTAATCACAAAAGAACAAGAAGTACAGGATTTCGAAATTAATCCTTGAAACTAGTTGAATTAGCTTGATGTGGTGACAATACTTTTTGTTTTCTGAATGAATGCTTGAACAGTGCATATGTCTTTTGAATTTGTTGTTTTGAGAATGTTAAAATTGTTGGCTCTTGAAAGAATGAGGAGAAAGAGAACTGTTATTGAGGATCTGAAAAATCATTAAATTGATTCTTGAAGCAAGAAAAAGCAAAAAAAAAAAAAATTCAAAAAAAGAAAAAGAAAAGAGAAAAAGAAAAAGAAATAAAGTTGTGAACCAAGGCAAAAAGAGTGTGCTTAAGAACC
>NW_026265150.1:0-15176 GCF_000817695.3 Arachis duranensis | reverse complement strand
TTTAGGGGATTTTATCACCTTTTTCCCACATTTACCCAATGAATTAGCATGGTTTTGTATATTCTCCTTTATTGTGCTTAAGAGTGAAAACATGCTTTTTAGGTCTTAAAATAGATAAATATAATTTACCTTGATTCCATTAGATGTCTTGATATGTTTGTTAAGTGATTTCAGATTTAGGAGGCAAAGATTGGATCAAGGGAATGAAGAAAGAAGCATGAAAAGTTGGAGAACTCATGAAGAAATGAAAGAACCGGAAAGCTGTCAAGCCTACCTCTTCGCACTTAAACGACCATAACTTGAGCTATAGAGGTCCAAATGATGCGGTTCCAGTTGGGTTGGAAAGCTAACATCCGGGGCTTCGAAATGATATAAATTTTGCCATATGTTGCTTCGCGTTCAGGGGCGCGCACGCGCACTTTGCGCGCGCGCGCCGATTCTGTCCGTGGCCCACCTTAATGAAATCGTCCCCAGCGGTTTTAGGAGCCATGTGGGCCCAATCCAACTCATTTCTGATGCTATTTAAGTCAAGTATTGAAGGGGAATCAAGATACTTTAGAAACTTTTGACCATTAGTTTAAGTTTAGTTTTAGAAGTAGTTTCTAGAGAGAGAAGCTCTCACTTCTCTCTAGAATTAGGATTAGGATTAGGATTAGTTCTTAGATCTAGGTTTTAATCTTTGCTTTCTTCTACTTCTACATTTCAACTCTTTGTTGTTACATTCATCTTCTTCTACTCTTTTGTTGTAATTTCCTTTATGTTGTTCTTATATTTTGTTGTAGATCTAGTATTGTTCCTTCTACATTCTTCCAATTCAATAAGAGGTAATTCATATTAAATGTGTCTTCTTCGCTTTTCTATTGTTGATCTCTTGTTTTTGTAGTTGTAGATTCCTTTAATTCTTGCATTTAATAATGATTACTTCTATTGCACTCTATGTGTTTGTTGAAATGTCTCTCTTAGTTTTAGTGTAGATTTTGTTCCTCTTGGCCTAGGTAGAGTAATTAGTGACACTTGAGTTATCTAATTCCTTTGTTGATTGATAATTGGAGAGATTGCTAATTGGTTTGGAGTGCACTAAAGCTAGTCTTTCCTTGGGAGTTGGCTAGGACTTGTGGCTCAAGTCAATTCATCCACTTGACTCTCCTTTCTTTAGTAAGGGTTAACTAAGTGGTAGCAATGAACAATTCTCATCACAATTGAGAAGGATAACTAGGATAGAACTTCTAGTTCTCATATCTTGCCAAGAGCTTTGTTAGTTGTTAGTTTATTTTCTTTTGTCATTTATATTTCTTGTCCAAAAGCTTAAAAACCCCAAATATAATTCACAACCAATAACAAGACACTTCATTACAATTCCTAGGGAGAACGACCCGAGGTTCAATACTTCGGTTTATAAATTTAGGGGTTTGTTTTAGTGACAAACAACTTTTTGTATGAAAGGATTAGCGATTGGTTTAGAGACTATACTTGCAACGAGAATTCATTTGTGAAATTCTAAACCGTCAAAAATCCAATCGTCAACGACCCAGTGCACTTGCTGGTTAGTTGTGCGGGGTTGCAAAAGTGTGATTGCAATTTCGTGCACCATCAAGCGAACAAGAGTTTATTTGAGTGATTTGTATCCGGCAGAAGCTAAATTGCATGAAATTTAAAAGGGAGAGGGATAATTGCAGTAAATTAAAGAAAACAGGAAGTAAAGAAGCTGAATCTTAAAGTGCAGGTAATATAAATTGCAGAAACTTAGATTGCAAGAAATGTAAATGACTGAAACTTAAAGTGCAAGAAATGTAAATTACTTGAATTATAAAAGGAATTGGGAATTGGGATTGCAGAAATTAAACAAGAGAAAAGTAAATTGCAACAAGCAGGAAAGTAAAAGATGAATTTAATTACAGCAGGTCTCAAACAAAAAATGTAAATTGGCTTGAAGAAGCATTCAACAGAAGAATTAAAAGGAAATTTCAGATATCAGGGGTCAAGAGACTAGAAAACCTCGTCTAGATCTCACTACCTTCCTTGATCTAATTCAGAAAACAATTGAAGAGAAATTAAAGATCAAACAGAAGAAGGAACAAATCCAAATTCGATTTCCAAAAGTTGCAGTAAAGTGAGATAGAGATATCTCAAGGTGAGATTGAGACAGAATTTCCTCAATTCTTCAACCCAAGATTCAAGACAAGTGTAAATAAAATTGAAAACAAGAAAACTAAGAGGAAGAGAATTCAATTCTCCTTCCCCAAGACTCAGAATCTCAAAATAACTCAAAACCAAAAGCTCTCCAAAACTACCCAGCAAAACTAAAAGAAAAACTTCAAAGGAAAAGATCCCTGAAAACTTAAATTCTAAGCTATTTATACACTCTCTTCAAATGATCTTCAAGCCTTGAATTGGGCCCTTGCTCTTGATGGAATTGGGTTGACAAAAGCCTCTGTTGATTGCTCTTGGTGTTGGGAAGAAATTCGTTAGCAACTTGGGCCTTGGGGATTTATGTTCGAGTCAACGTTTGAGGCAAACGTTGACTCAAACGCCTTCGTGTGCCAATTATGCAGCTCGGCCACTCTGCTGTCATCCACGTTTGAGCCAGCGTTTGAGGTCAAACGTGAGCTCAAACGTGGCTCCCTCCAAGATTCTCTTTTGGTCAACGTTTGGCCTAACGTTTGAGGCAAACATTGGCACAAACGTGGCTCATCCAAGGCATCAAACAGGGTGCTCTTCCATGCTTTTCCATGCTAAAATGTAGCCAACGTTTGACCTCACGTTTGAGGCAAACGTTGGCGCAAACGTGGGCGACCTCCAGGGTAACATGAGTCCTCCTTTTTGCCTTTGCCATCTTCTTTTCTTCAACCTTCTTCAAAGCTTTTTCACCTATCATCAATCAATCAAAAGCATCAAAGCTATGCTCAAAATCATGAGATTGTTTCTCTTTTATAATATATGACAATTATAGCACAAAATCTCATGAAAATGCATCAATTTATCCATGGTTGATTGAATCAAAGGAAACATGAAATTCTTCCCAATTGGCTTGCTTATAGCTCAAGAAAGTGCATAAAATCAATTGAAAACAAAAGAAAAAGACTAGTGAAACTAGGCTAAGATGACTTGTCATCACAACACCAAACTTAAAGCTTGCTTGTCCCCAAGCAAGAAAAGAATTTATGCTCAACAATTCTTTTATTTTAGAATAGATTGAAGAATAACATGTAGTGTCCTGTGAGTGAAGTGATTAAGTGACAGTGGGGTGAACTCTAAATTATATGCTCATGCAAGGGTTTCAGTGCTTACTAGTCCCCACATCTTGGAAGTCTTAGGTCTTAGGACTTTCATCCAAATGGTATCATGGAGATCTCTCTATAGGTAATCACCTTGAAGCAGCTTATAGATTATGTGCTTTGGCCTTGACTCGAAGTGTCATGTCTCAAAGCGGCTCTTTAGATAAGCTTTCAATCAATACTCCTAAACCAGTTGGTTTTAAGGTATTAGGTGTTAAAGCACCCCTAAGGATTTATTTGCTCAAGCCTCTCTCTTTGACACAATTCGACCACAAGCATTAACTAGGATAACAACTCTTTGAGTTTTTTGTTCCTTCTCTTTTTTTTTTTTGCCTAGTAATTGATGCTCAGAGGCTTGGGCCATGTTCTTTCATTTTTTATATTTTCTTTCTTTTGTTTGTTGCTTCTTGGATCAATAAATGTTTGAGAATCTCCACAATACTTCTTTGAACTCTACGCCCTGCCTATGAGCTCCCATGCAAGTTTTCATAAGCATGCAACCTCAATACATAATTATACAACTAGAACCACCACTTCCCCTAATCTTTTGCTTGCCTCAAAATGAATTTTTGATTCCTCAATCCTTCTCTTCAAAGAAATATTTTCTATTTATATTTTTCCAATCCTTGAGTGCAAGCAAATTTTCAAGTGTATGGTGCTATGATATACCAAACATCTTAGTTATTGAACTACAAGGAAATTATACTGAACAGGGGTACAATATCACTTTCAATCATAGCAGTTTTGAATATAAGACAATCACTTAACAATACAACCTTTTGGAGTTTACTTGCTTCACTCCTTCTCAGCACCATTGTTGATCTTTGCATCCCTCTTTGTCTCTTTGGTTGATGGTGCTTAATCCTTCATTAGATTCAAGTGACTGCCTACAATAAACTTTGAAAGTTGCTTGTTCCCCAAGCACTTGAAAAATGGTTAGCATGCATGAATTATTTGTGGGCTTTTGAACTTACTTTGGTGTGAGAACACCAAACTTAGTACCTTGCCAATAGTTCTCATGCATCAAATTGACCATATGTGGAACTCTTTTTCTTTGCTAAAGGCAATAAGACTAAAAACTAGAAAATAGACATTGGTTAAGTAGTTTCTCTGATTGCTTGGAGCTAGCAACCCTTTATGCAGAAGGTGAGAATGTGTTTTTAAATGAGATTTTTGGTGGAACACCAAACTTAGCATTCTTCATTCTCCCTTTGTTTTGTTGTGCAACACCAAACTTAGCTCCTTGCAATATAGATAAAATTACATAGCCTCTTTATTGAAATAGCTACGGAAAGAAAACTACCTCAGGTTGGGTTGCCTCCCAACAAGCGCTTCTTTATTGTCACTAGCTTGACATCTTGTTCTTTGATCATGGAGGCTGAAAATCATAGTGCCTTATCTTTTCTCCTCTTACTGTGAACTTCCTTCCAGTCTCCTCCATTTCTTGGTGCTCTTCTTCAGAAATTCCAGAGGTAGAGAACTCTCTCCTGGTTTATGCCATAAACCCAAAACAGCAAAGATACACAGAACACTCTATAGCTTGAGTGCTGTGAGGGTTAGTAGAGACAAAGTCTTAAATAGTTAGTGTGCAAGTTAGAAATAAAAGAAACAGAAAAGAAAAAGTGCTTGATCTAAATCACCACCTCACTTAATCATTGTCAACCTAATCAATCCCCGGCAACGGCGCCAAAAACTTGATGTGCGGAAAACGATCCGACACAAAACTCATCGGCAAGTGCACCGGGTCGCATCAAGTAATAAAACTCACGGGAGTGAGGTCGATCCCACAGGGATTGAAGGATTGAGCAATTTTAGTTTAGTGGTTGATTTAGTCAAGTGAACAAGAGTTGATTTGAGTGATTTGTATCCGGCAGAAGCTAAATTGCATGAAATTTAAAAGGGAGAGGGATAATTGCAGTAAATTAAAGAAAACAGGAAGTAAATAAGCTGAATCTTAAAGTGCAGGTAATATAAATTGCAGAAACTTAGATTGCAAGAAATGTAAATGGCTGAAACTTAAAGTGCAAGAAATGTAAATTACTTGAATTATAAAAGGAATTGGGAATTGGGATTGCAGAAATTAAACAAGAGAAAAGTAAATTGCAACAAGCAGGAAAGTAAAAGATGAATTTAATTGCAGCAGGTCTCAAACAGAAAATGTAAATTGGCTTGAAGAAGCATTCAACAGAAGAATTAAAAGGAAATTTCAGATCTCAGGGGTCAAGAGACTAGAAAACCAAGTCTAGATCTCACTACCTTCCTTAATCTAATTCAGAATACAATTGAAGAGAAATTAAAGATCAAACAGAAGAAGGAACAAATCCAAATTCGATTTCCAAAAGTTGCAGTAAAGTGAGATAGAGATATCTCAAGGTGAGATTGAGACAGAATTTCCTCAATTCTTCAACCCAAGATTCAAGACAAGTGTAAATGAAATTGAAAACAAGAAAACTAAGAGGAAGAGAATTCAATTCTCCTTCCCCAAGACTCAGAATCTCAAAATAACTCAAAACCAAAAGCTCTCCAAAACTACCCAACAAAACTAAAAGAAAAACTTTAAAGGAAAAGCTCCCCGAAAACTTAAATTCTAAGCTATTTATATACTCTCTTCAAATAATCTTCAAGCCTTGAATTGGGCCCTTGCTCTTGATGGAATTGGGTTGACAAAAGCCTCTGTTGATTGCTCTTGGTGTTGGAAAGAAATTCGTTTGCAACTTGGGCCTTGGGGATTTACGTTTGAGTCAACGTTTGAGGCAAACGTTGACTCAAACGCCTTCGTGTGCCAATTATGCAGCTCGGCCACTCTACTATCATCCACGTTTGAGCCAGCGTTTGAGGTCAAACGTGAGCTCAAACGTGGCTCCCTCCAAGCTTCTCTTTTGGTCAACGTTTGGCCTAACGTTTGAGGCAAACATTGGCACAAACGTGGCTCAACCAAGGCATCAAACAGGGTGCCCTTCCATGCTTTTCCATGCTAAAATGTAGCCAACGTTTGACCTCACGTTTGAGGCAAACGTTGGCGCAAACGTGGGCGACCTCCAGGGTGTTTTTCAGCTGCTACTCACGTTTGAGTTCACGTTTGAGGCAAACATGAGCTCAAACGTGAATCCCTTCTTTCCAAGCCCATTCTTGCAACCTTCTTCCAAGCTTTATTCCACCTATCATCAATCAACAATTGTATTAAAGCTATGCCATAATCATGAGAGTTATTCTTCTTCTTGTCATATAAGCAATTATTGCACAAAAACTCATGAAAATGCATCAATTTATCCATAGTTGATTGAATCAAAGGAAACATGAAATTGTACCCAATTGGCTTACTTATGGTTCAAAAAAGTGCATAAAATCTATTGAAAACAACAGAAAAAGACTAGTGAAACTAGGCTAAGATGACTTGTCATCACAACACCAAACTTAAAGCTTGCTTGTCCCCAAGCAAGAAAAGAATTTATGCTCAACAATTCTTTTAGTTTAGGATAGATTGAAGAATAACATGTAGTGTCCTGTGAGTGAAGTGATTAAGTGACAGTGGGGTGAACTCTAAATTATATGCTCATGCAAGGGTTTCAGTGCTTACTAGTCCCCACATCTTGGAAGTCTTAGGTCTTATGACTTTCATCCAAATGGTATCATGGAGATCTCTCTATAGGTAATCACCTTGAAGCAGCTTATAGTTTATGTGCTTTGGCCTTGACTCTAAGTGTCATGTCTCAAAGCGGCTCTTTAGATAAGCTTTCAATCAATACTCCTAAACCAGTTGGTTTTAATGTATTAGGTGTTAAAGCACCCCTAAGGATTTATTTGCTCAAGCCTCTCTCTTTGACACAATTCGACCACAAGCATTTACTAGGATAACAACTCTTTGAGTTTTTTGTTTCTTCTCTTTTTTTTTGCCTAGTAATTGATGCTCAGAGGCTTGGGCCATGTTCTTTCATTTTTTATATTTTCTTTCTTTTGTTTGCTGCTTCTTGGATCAATAAATATTTGAGAATCTCCACAATACTTCTTTGAACTCTACGCCCTGCCTATGAGCTCTCATGCAAGTTTTCATAAGCATGCAACCTCAATACATAATTATACAACTAGAACCACCACTTCCCCTAATCTTTTGCTTGCCTCAAAATGAATTTTTGATTCCTCAATCCTTCTCTTCAAAGAAATGTTTTCTATTTATATTTTTCCAATCCTTGAGTGCAAGCAAATTTTCAAGTGTATGGTGCTATGATATACCAAACATCTTAGTTATTGAACTACAAGGAAATTATACTGAACAGGGGTACAATATCACTTTCAATCATAGCAGTTTTGAATATAAGACAATCACTTAACAATACAACCTTTTGGAGTTTACTTGCTTTCCTCGTCCTCATCATCATCATTGCTGGTCTTCACATTCCTCTTTCATCCCTTTGATTGATGATGCTTAATCTTTCCAAAAGCTTGTATGATGCTCTGCAGTGATATTGAAAGTTGCTTGTTCCCTAAGCACTTGAAAAATGGTTAGCATGCATGAATTATTTGTGGGCTTTTGAACTTACTTTGGTGTGAGAACACCAAACTTAGTACCTTGCCAATAGTTCTCATGCATCAAATTGACCATATGTGGAACTCTTTTTCTTTGCTAAAGGCAATAAGACTAAAAACTAGAAAATAGACATTGGTTAAGTAGTTTCTCTGATTGCTTGGAGCTAGCAACCCTTTATGCAGAAGGTGAGAATGTGTTTTTAAATGAGATTTTTGGTGGAACACCAAACTTAGCATTCTTCATTCTCCCTTAGTATTGGTGTGCAACACCAAACTTAGCTCCTTGCAATATAGATAAAACTACTTAGCCTCTTTATTGAAATAGCTACGGAAAGAAAACTACCTCAGGTTGGGTTGCCTCCCAACAAGCGCTTCTTTATTGTCACTAGCTTGACATCTTGTTCTTTGATCATGGAGGCTGAAAATCATAGTGCCTTAGCTTTTCTCCTCTTACTGTGAACTTCCTTCCAGTCTCCTCCATTTCTTGGTGCTCTTCTTCAGAAATTCCAGAGGTAGAGAACTCTCTCCTGGTTTATGCCAGACAACCAAAACAGCAAAGATACACAGAACACTCTGTAGTTTGAGTGCAGTGAGAGTTAGTAGAGACAAAGTCTCAAACAGTTAGTGTGCAAGTTAGAAATAAAAGAAACAGAAAAGAAAAAGTGCTTGATCTAAATCACCACCTCACTTAATCATTGTCAACCTAATCAATCCCCGGCAAAGGCGCAAAAAACTTGATGTGCGGAAAACGATCCGACACAAAACTCACCGGCAAGTGCACCGGGTCGCATCAAGTAATAAAACTCACGGGAGTGAGGTCGATCCCACAGGGATTGAAGGATTGAGCAATTTTAGTTTAGTGGTTGATTTAGTCAAGTGAACAAGAGTTTAATTGAGTGATTTGTATCCGGCAGAAGCTAAATTGCATGAAATTTAAAAGGGAGAGGGATAATTGCAGTAAATTGAAGAAAACAGGAAGTAAATAAGTTGAATCTTAAAGTGCGGGTAATATAAATTGCAGAAACTTAGATTGCAAGAAATGTAAATGACTGAAACTTAAAGTGCAAGAAATGTAAATTACTTGAATTATAAAAGGAATTGGGAATTGGGATTGCAGGAATTAAACAAGAGAAAAGTAAATTGCAACAAGCAGGAAAGTAAAAGATGAATTTAATTGCAGCAGGTCTCAAACAGAAAATGTAAATTGGCTTGAAGAAGCATTCAACAGAAGAATTAAAAGGAAATTTCAGATCTCAGGGGTCAAGAGACTAGAAAACCAAGTCTAGATCTCACTACCTTCCTTGATCTAATTCAGAAAACAATTGAAGAGAAATTAAAGATCAAACAGAAGAAGGAACAAATCCAAATTTGATTTCCAAAAGTTGCAGTAAAGTGAGACAGAGATATCTCAAGGTGAGATTGAGACAGAATTTCCTCAATTCTTCAACCCATGATTCAAGACAAGTGTAAATGAAATTGAAAACAAGAAAACTAAGAGGAAGAGAATTCAATTCTCCTTCCCCAAGACTCAGAATCTCAAAATAACTCAAAACCAAAAGCTCTCCAAAACTACCTAGCAAAACTAAAAGAAAAACTTCAAAGGAAAAGCTCCCCGAAAACTTAAATTCTAAGCTATTTATACACTCTCTTCAAATGATCTTCAAGCCTTGAATTGGGCCCTTGCTCTTGATGGAATTGGGTTGACAAAAGCCTCTGTTGATTAGTCTTGGTGTTGGAAAGAAATCCGTTTGCAACTTGGGCCTTGGGGATTTACGTTTGAGTCAACATTTGAGGCAAACGTTGACTCAAACGCCTTCGTGTGCCAATTATGCAGCTCGTCCACTCTGCTGGCATCCACGTTTGAGCCAGCGTTTGAGGTCAAACGTGAGCTCAAACGTGGCTCTCTCCAAGCTTCTCTTTTGGTCAACGTTTGGCCTAACGTTTGAGGCAAATATTGGCACAAACGTGGCTCAACCAAGGCATCAAACAGGGTGCTCTTCCATGCTTTTCCATGCTAAAATGTAGCCAACGTTTGACCTCACGTTTGAGGCAAACGTTGGCGCAAACGTGGGCGACCTCCAGGGTGTTTTTCAGCTGCTACTCACATTTGAGGCAAACATGAGCTCAAATGTGAATCCCTTCTTTCCAAGCCCATTCTTGCAACCTTCTTCCAAGCTTTATTCCACCTATCATCAATCAACAATTGTATCAAAGCTATGCCATAATCATGAGAGTTATTCTTCTTCTTGTCATATAAGCAATTATTGCACAAAAACTCGTGAAAATGCATCAATTTATCTATAGTTGATTGAATCAAAGGAAACATGAAATTGTCAAACGTTTGAGGCAAACGTTGGCACAAACGTGGCTCAACCAAGGCATCAAACAGGGTGCTCTTCCATGCTTTTCCATGCTAAAATGTAGCCAACGTTTGACCTCACGTTTGAGGCAAACGTTGGCGCAAACATGGGCGACCTCCAGGGTGTTTTTCAGCTGCTACTCACATTTGAGGCAAACATGAGCTCAAATGTGAATCCCTTCTTTCCAAGCCCATTCTTGCAACCTTCTTCCAAGCTTTATTCCAGCTATCATCAATCAACAATTGTATCAAAGCTATGCCATAATCATGAGAGTTATTCTTCTTCTTGTCATATAAGCAATTATTGCACAAAAACTCGTGAAAATACATCAATTTATCTATAGTTGATTGAATCAAAGGAAACATGAAATTGTACCCAGTTGGCTTACTTATGGTTCAATAAAGTGCATAAAATCTATTGAAAACAAAAGAAAAAGACTAGTGAAACTAGGCTAAGATGACTTGTCATCACAACACCAAACTTAATCATTGTTGATCTAATCAATCCCCGGCAACGGCGCCAAAAACTTGATGGGTGTTTTTATGGAAAAACAAATTTCCAACACACAAATCCAACCGGCGAGTATGCCGTGTCGCATCAAGTAGTAATAACTCACTTAGAGTGAGGTCGATCCCATAGGGATTGATGGATCAAGCAACTTTAGTAGGTGATTAGTTTAGTCAAGCTAACATTGAGTGAATTGTGTGAGGAGTGACCAACAGAAAGTAAATTCCAAGAATTAAAAGTGCAGAAGCTAAATTGGACAGAAACTTGAATGGGCGGAAGCTTAAATGACAAGAAATGTAAATTGCAGTCAATGTAAAGGGGAGTGGGTGTTGAAAATTAAAGAAGGCAGTAATTCAAGCAACTGAAAATCTAAATTGCAGGAAGAATAAAAGGATTTTGGGAGTTAGGATTCAAGAAATCAAACAAGGAAGTGTAAATAGCATTCAAACAGAGAAGTAAATGATACAGCAGACTCAAACAAGGAAGTGTAAATTGCAGGATTTTGCTTCTTTTTCTTCTTATTTCCTACAAAATTTATAAAATCAAAAGATCAAGGAAATATACAATTTAAGCATAAAAGAATGCAATATTTAAGCACTAATTATCAATTATTTGTATGAAAAAGCATAGAAAAACATGACATGGTGACATGTCATTAATTTTATATTTTTTTACTCACCGGATAATGCTATTTTTTTATAAATATAGAATAATTTAATTTTAAAAATTTAAACTTTTAAATTTTTGTTTATTGGATAATTTTGAAATCTTTATTTTTACACTTTTTGGTAAAAAATTGTTTTTTTTTAGTTTCAAAATTTAAAAATAAAAAGTTTTCATCTTTTTTTGTCTTCCCAATATTGTTGGACTTTATTTTATTTTTTAATTTTCAATAAAAAAATTTAATTTTTAAATTTAAAAATTCGTAAAAATAAAAATTTTTGGCTTTTCAAATCCTAAATTTTTTTCAAGAATATTTTTTATTTTTTTAATCACTAGGTGATGCTATTTTTCGTAAATACAGAATAAATTAATTTTAAAAATTTAAACTTTTTAAATTTTTGTTTATTGGATATTTTTTAAAATCTTTATTTTTCTACTTTTTGGTAAAAAGATTATTTTTTTAGTTTCAAAATTTAAAAATAAAAAGTTTTCATCTTTTTTTTTACTTACGAATATTGCAGGACTTTATATTATTTTTTAATTTTCAATAAAAAATTTTAATTTTTAAATTTAAAAATTCATAAAAATAAAAAATTTTGTCTTTTCAAATCGTAAATTTTTTTCAAGAACATTTGTATTTTTTTTAATCACCGGATAATGCTATTTTTTTGTAAATACAGAATAAATTAATTTTAAAAATTTAAACTTTTTAAATTTTTGTTTATTGGATTTTTTGAAGATATTTATTTTTCAACTTTTTGGTAAAAAGATTATTTTTTTAGTTTCTAAATTTAAAAATAAAAAGTTTTCATCCATTTTTTTGTCTTCCAAATATTGATGGACTTTATTTTATTTTTTAATTTTCAAAAAAAATTTAATTTTTAAATTTAAAAATTCATAAAAATGAAAAATTTTGTCTTTTCAAATCCAAATTTTTTTTTCAAGAACATTTTTATAGTTTTTTAGTCACCGGATAATGCTATTTTTTCATAAATACAGAATAAATTAATTTTAAAAATTTAAACTTTTTAAATTTTTGTTTATTGGATATTTATTAAAATCTTTATTTTTCAACTTTTTGGAAATAAGATTATTTTTTTAGTTTCAAAATTTAAAAATAAAAAATTTTCATCTTTTTTTTGTCTTACCAATATTGTTGGAATTTATTTTATTTTTTAATTTTCAATAAAAAATTTAATTTTAAAATTTAAAAATTCATAAAAATAAAAAATTTTGTATTTTCAAATCCTAAATTTTTTCAAGAACATTTTATATTTTTTTACTCACCAGATAATGCTATTTTTTTATAAATACAGAATAAATTAATTTTTAAAAATTTAAACTTTTTAAATTTTTGTTTATTGGATAATTTTGAAAATCTTTATTTTTACACTTTTTGGTAAAAAGATTATTTTTTTAGATTCAAAATTTAAAAATAAAGTGTTTTCATCTTTTTTTTTGTCTTCCCAATATTGCTAGACTTTATTTTATTTTTTAATTTTCAATAAAAAATTTAATTTTAAAATTTAAAAATTCATAAAAATGAAAAATTTTGTCTTTTCAAATCGAATTTTTTTTCAAGAACATTTTTATATTTTTTTAGTTACCGGATAATGCTATTTTTTCATAAATACAGAATAAATGAATTTTAAAAATTTAAACTTTTTAAATTTTTGTTTATTGGATATTTTTGAAAATATTTATTTTTCAACTTTTTGGTAAAAAGATTATTTTTTTAGTTTCAAAATTTAACAATAAAAAGTTTTCATCTTTTTTTTTGTCTTCCTAATATTACTGGACTTTATTTTATTTTTTAATTTTGAGTAAAAAAATTTAATTTTTAAATTTAAACATTCATAAAAATAAAAAATTTTGTCCTTTCAAATCCTAAATTTTTTTTCAAGAATATTTTTTATTTTTTTAATCACCGGATAATGCTATTTTTTCGTAAATACAGACTAAATTAAATTTAAAAATTTAATCTTTTTAAATTTTTGTTTATTGGATATTTTTTAAAATCTTTATTTCTCAACTTTTTGGTAAAAAGATTATTTTTTTAGTTTCAAAATTTAAAATAAAAACTTTTAATCTTTTTTTTGTCTTCCTAATATTGTTGGACTTTATTTTGTTTTTAAATTTTCAATAAAAAAATTTGATTTTTAAATTTAAAAATTCATAAGAATGAAAAATTTTGTCTTTTCAAATCCTAAATTTTTTTCAAGAACATTTTTATATTTTTTTCGCACCGGATAATACTATTTTTTAATAAATACAGAATAAATTAATTTTAAAAATTTAAACTTTTTAAATTTTTGTTTATTGGATATTTTTTAAAATCTTTATTTCTCAACTTTTTGGTAAAAAGATTATTTTTTTAGTTTCAAAATTTAAAAATAAAAACTTTTCATCTTTTTTTTGTCTTCCTAATATTGCTGGACTTTATTTTATTTTTTAATTTTCAATAAAAAATTTAAGTTTTAGTTTTAAAAATTCATAAAAATAAAAAATTTTGTCTTTTCAAATCCTAAATTTTTTTTCAAGAACATTTTTATATTTTTTAATCACCAGATAGTGCTATTTTTTCGTAAATACAAAATAAATTAATTTTAAAAATTTAAACTTCTTAAATTTTTGTTTATTGGATAATTTTGAAAATCTTTATTTTTACACTTTTTGATAAAAAAGTTATTTTTTTAGTTTCAAAAATTAAAAATAAAAAGTTTTCATCTTTTTTTTGTCTTTCCAATATTGCTGGACTTTATTTTATTTTCCAATTGTCAATAAAAAAATATAATTTTTAAATTTAAAAATTCATAAAAATGAAAAATTTTGTCTTTTCAAATCCTAAAATTTTTTCAAGAATATTTTTATATTTTTTTGTCACCGGATAATGCTATTTTTTCATAAATACAGAATAAATTAATTTTAAACATTTAAACTTTTTAAATTTTTGTTTATTGGATCATTTTGAAAATCTTTATTTTTACACTTTTTGATAAAAAAGATTATTTTTTTATCATTCCAATATTGCTCTAAAAAAATAATATTTTTATCAAAAAGTGTAAAAATAAAGATTTTCAAAATTATCCAATAAACAAAAAT
Source organism: Arachis duranensis (assembly GCF_000817695.3). NCBI lineage: Eukaryota > Viridiplantae > Streptophyta > Magnoliopsida > Fabales > Fabaceae > Arachis > Arachis duranensis. Next base: position 745 of record NW_026265150.1, on the reverse strand, counting down.
TTAAAAAGTTTAAATTTTTAAAATTAATTTATTTTGTATTTACAAAAAAATAGCACTATCTGGTGATTAAAAAAATATAAAAATGTTCTTGAAAAAAAATTTAGGATTTGAAAAGACAAAATTTTTTATTTTTATGAATTTTTAAATCTAAAAATTAAATTTTTTATTAAAAATTAAAAATAAAAAGTTGACATCTTTTTTTGTCTTCCTAATATTGTTGGACTTTATTTTATTTTTTAATTTTAAATAAAAAATTTAATTTTTAAATTTAAAAATTCATAAAAATAAAAAAATTTTGCCTTTTCAAATCCTAATTTTTTTTCAAGAACATTTTTATATTTTTTTAATCACCAGATAATGCTATTTTTTCATAAATACAGAATAAATTAATTTTAAAAATTTAAACTTTTTTAATTTTTGTTTATTGGATATTTTTGAAAATAATTATTTTTCAACTTTTTGGTAAAAAGATTATTTTTTTAGTTTCAAAATTTAAAAATAAAAAGTTTTCATTTTTTTTGTCTTCCCAATATTGCTGGACTTTATTTTATTTTTTAATTTTCAGTAAAAAAATTTAATTTTTAAATTTAAAAATTCATAAAAATAAAAAATTTTGTCCTTTCAAATCCTAAATTTTTTTCAAGAATATTTTTTATTTTTTTAATCATCGGATAATGCTATTTTTTCGTAAATACAGAATAAATTAATTTAAAAATTTAATCTTTTTAAATTTTTGTTTATAGAT
>NW_026265149.1:29558-30395 GCF_000817695.3 Arachis duranensis | reverse complement strand
GTCCGGACTTTGATGGTGTGGGCTTGAAAGTAGGGACGGAGCCTCCGAGCTGTGAACACTAGGGCGTAGGCGAATTTTTCTGTCTTCTGATAGTTTAATTCGGCTCCTTGTAGTGCCTTGCTTACAAAGTATATGGGGTGTTGTCCTCGGTCATTTTCTCGTATTAACGCTGAAGCGACTGCTCGATTTCCAACCGAGAGGTATAGTACGAGTTCTTCTCCTCTTAAAGGTCGGGTTAGGATCGGTGGCTGCCCGAGGAATTCCTTGAATTCTTGAAAGGCTTTTTCGCACTCCGGGGTCCATGAGAAGGGTTTCCCTTTCTTTAGGAGCGAGTAGAGAGGTAGTGATTTTATCGCCGATCCTGCCAAGAATCTTGATAGGGCGGCTAGCCTTCCATTCAGTTGTTGTACTTCTTTGACACACGTCGGGCTCTTCATATTGAGTATCGCCTAGCATTTGTCCGGGTTCGCTTCGATGCCCCTTTGGGTCAGCATGAAGCCTAAGAACTTTCCGGCTTCTACGGCGAAGGTGCACTTTGTCGGGTTAAGTCTCATGTTGTGTTTTCTGAGGGTACCGAAGATACTGGTGAGGTCGCAAGTTTTTGTCTTCTTGTGTCTTTACCAGCATGTCGTCGACATACACCTCCAGCTGTAATCCGATGTGCTCTGAGAACACTTTGTTCATTAGCCTCTGGTAGGTTGCCCCTGCGTTCTTCAGCCCGAAGGGCATTACTACGTAGCAGTAGTTTGCCCTTGGGGTTATGAACGAGGTATTTTCTTGGTCAGGTCCGTACATCAGGATTTGGTTGTATCCCGAGTATGCGTCCATGAAGGAGAG
>NW_026265149.1:24965-25601 GCF_000817695.3 Arachis duranensis | reverse complement strand
TTTTAAGTTTGGTGTGGTAAAATCATTGCTTTTTGTTTTTCCATAACCATTTATGGCATCCAAGGCCGGAGAAACCTCTAGAAAGAGGAAAGGGAAGGCAAAAGCTTCCACCTCCTAGTCACGGGAGATGGAGAGATTCATCTCAAGGGTGCATCAAGACCACTTCTATGAAGTTGTGGCCTTGAAGAAGGTGATCCCCGAGGTCCCTTTTTCACCCAAAAAGGGTGAACATCCGGAGATCCAACATGAGATCCGAAGAAGAGGTTGGGAAGTTCTTACCAACCCCATTCAACAAGTCGGAATCTTGATGGTTCAAGAGTTCTATGCCAATGCATGGATCACCAAGAACCATGATCAAAGTGTGAACCCGGATCCAAGAATTATCTTACTATGGTTCGGGGGAAATACTTGGATTTTAGTCCGAAAAGTGTAAGGTTGGCATTCAATTTGCCCATGATGCAAGGAGATGAACACCCTTACACTAGAAGGGTCAACTTTGATCAAAGGTTGGACCAAGTCCTCACAATCATATGTGAAGAGAGCGCCCAATGGAAGAGAGATTCAAGAGGGAAGCCGGTTCAATTGAGAAGGCATGACCTCAAACCCGTGGCTAGAGGATGGTTAGAGTTCATACAA
>NW_026265149.1:16077-20956 GCF_000817695.3 Arachis duranensis | reverse complement strand
TGTTGATTTTCCCATCCAAAGTTGGGGTGATTTCTCCATCCAGAGTTGTAAGTTTTGGAGTATGGATCATGGACTTGTCTAGGTGAATTTCCCACATAGTTGGCTTGCTCCCAGTCACCTTCTTCTCCTATGTTTACTCCTTCTTGAGTTGGTGATGAGGTGATGGCTGCTGCAACTTGGTTCTCTTCCACCTTCTTGGTAAGATCTGCTAGCTGCTTGGTGATCATCTTGTTTTGGGCTAACAGTGCATCCATGTGGTTCAGCTCCATTACTCCTCTAGTGTTGCTTCTTTCGGAGGCATAGAAGTAGTCATTCTCAGCAACTGTTTCAATGACATCTATGGCCTCTTCAATGGTTTTCTTCTTGTTTAAAGAACCTCCTGATGAATGATCCACAGCCTTTTTTTACTCATATGAAAGACCTTTATAGAAGATGTGAAGTTGGACCCACTCATTAAACATCTCTGGTGGGCATCTCCTTGTTAGATCCTTGAATCTCTCCTATGCTTCATAAAGTGTCTCACCATCTTGTTGTCTAAAAGTCTGCAGCTCAGTTCTTAGCCTATTGATCCTTTGAGGAGGACAAAATCTTGCGAAAAACTTGTTCACCACTTTTTCCCAATTAGTTAAGCTTTCCTTTGGGAAGGATTCAAGCCATTTGGATGCCTTGTCCCTTAGTGAAAAAGGGAACAAGAGCAGCCTATAGACATCCGGGTGGACTCCATTGGACTTCACTGTGTCACAAATCCTCAAGAAGGTGGTCAAGTGTTGGTTAGGGTCTTCTTGGGCACCTCCTCCAAATGAACAATTATTCTACACCCGGGTGATGAGCTGAGGTTTTAGCTCGAAATTGTTGGCATGTATGGTGGGCTTCTGAATGCTGCTTCCACAGTTTCCTGGATTAGGATTGATATAGGATCCTAAGACCCTCCTTTCTTGCCCAGCACGGTTGGCATGGCCTTGATTATGAGCCTCCTCTTCATGGTTGTTCTCCAAATTCTCTTCCATGTTGGGTTCGAAGTACTCTTCCTCTGCTTCCTCAGCACCAATAATCCTTTTTCCTCTTGTTTCCCTTCATTGTCTCCAAAGGGTTCTTTCAGGTTCTGAATCAAAGGATGTTGAAGCTCCTTCTCTTCTCCCTGTCATACAACAAACAGATTGCACACAGGAGGTATAGTGAAGACTATTCTTGTTAGAGTAATAGTTAGTGTGAGTGATACAATTTATCAAACAGTTAGTGGGTTAGTGAGCTGAATTATGATCAACTAAGAAAAAGAAAACAGAAAATAGAGAGGGTATATGGGGGTGAGGAAGAAATTAAAAACTAAGGTAAATTGACTAAATAAAAAGAAACGAATAACAAAATAAAAAAAATGCTCAATCTAGTGATCTTCTAACTTAATCATTGTTGATTCAAAATCAATCCCCGGCAACGGCGCCATAAACTTGATGCGTAAAAACTTATCTCTCAACAAATTTCCCTTTGGCAAGTATACCGAATTGTCGTCAAGTAAAACTCACAATAGAGTGAGGTCGAATCCCACAAGGATTGATTGGTCAAACAACTTTAGTTAGAAGAATATACTAGTTGACCTAAACAGAATTGAGATTGAGATGCAGGAATTTAAATGACTAGAAAGTAAATAACAGAAATTAAATGACAGAAAGTAAAGAGAATGGGTAAGATCAGGAATGGGAAAATCATTGGGTTCAGGAGATGTTGCATTCTCTGGATCAAGTTCATTCTCATCTCTTCCTCATTCAATGCATTTATTGATCTTCTTTGCAATCTTAAGTGATTGGATCCCAATTCCTTGGCAATCCAATCTCTCTAAGCTTGAACAATTGCCCAATTCCTTGATTTAATTGCTCATGGGAAGAGATGAAAGTGTGGTCACTGATTATACCACATGCATTTCCAAATCAAAGTGTTGGGAGAATTAAATGTCACAATATCCATCCAAACCCCAATTTGGTCCAACATGAGAAAGCATTTCTAGCATGATTTCCTCATTCCTCTTCCAAGGTTAAGAGGAAATCCAATTATGGAGAGTTTCTTTTCCAAGACAACTAACCAATTGAATTAAGATCGAAAGCTTTCTAGTAAGATCAAGAGAAAAGAAAGAAGAAGAAGAATGAGAACTATAATTGATCCATCAAATTACAACAGAGCTCCCTAACCCAATGAAATGGGTTTAGTTGTTCATAGCTCTAGGAATCAAAAATAGTAGAAAAGAAGAATCTATTCTAGAAGTACAGAAAAGTAAATATGCAGAGAGTAGTTCCCAAAAGTGCTAAACTTTTCTCTAGTTCAAAACTACTCCTATTTATACTACTCCTCATGATCTTCTAGTGAGTTCTTCAAGTCTTGGATGTGGGCTCTGGACCTTGAGTTGAAGAAATTCTCATCTTTAGTGGGCCCAGCTTGCAGAGAAATAAGAATTAGGCTTGGGCATTTAGTGGGATTAACGTTGGGTAATATTTAGAGTGCGAGAACGTTAGCGGCATTCACTTTTTGCACTAACGTTCCACCCTTATATACCCACGTTAATTCCAACGTTAGAAATCTTAACGTGACTTCTAACGTTTCTTACTCAATCCTTGGCCAACGTTAATGGGACTCACTTTTCCCATTAACGTTGGCTTGTGCCCCTTTTTGCAAACGTTAATGGGAATCACTTTTCCCATTAATGTTGCTTGCCTCTTGCCCCTACGTTAGATCTCACGTTAGCTTGGCTAACGTAGCTCTTAACATGGGTCTCTATCACCTTCGAGAGCGTTAGTGACACTCACCTTTGTCACTAACGCTCCAATTGCCTTAAGTCCCTATGTTAGAACCCACGTTAACTAAGTTAACGTGGCTCTTAACGTAGTAATGAAGCCATCTCCCAACGTTAGTGACAAAAGTGAGTGTCACTAACGTTGGCGTTGTTGATCCTCTTCCACGTTAGAGTTCATGTTAACTAAGTTAACGTGACTCTTAATGTCGGGCATTGCCTAGTTTCCCAACGTTAATGGTGTTCACTTTTACCACTAATGTTGAGGAGAAACGTTATTGGAGTTCATGTTTCTCGTTAACGTGGAGTCCTCTTTTTTTTCTACGTTAAGTACCACGTTAACCTAGTTAACGTGGCTCTTAACGTAAGCTAAGAGTGGCTTCACAGGCGTTATTGGTGATCACTTTTATTATTAACGTTGCAAGCTCTTTGCCATCCCATGTTAGTAGTCACGTTAACTAAGTTAACGTGAATGCTAACGTGGTCCTTCCATGCTTCATTTGTCCTGAAATCAAGCAATTAAATTGCATCAAAGCTCTAGCTAAAGTCATGAGATTATGCATCATCAAATTCTCATGCAATTCTGGCAAAAATCTCATGAAATCATGCAAAATTCACAATAGTTGCTTAAATGAAGGTGTAAGTGTATTTTCACCCAAAACTTGCCTTATTCACTACGAAAATGCATGAAACTACCCTAAAACAGTAAAGAAAAGGTCAGTGAAACTGGCCTAGATGCCCTGGCATCACCAGGGCATCTTGGCTAGTTTCACAAGCCATTTTTAGTTAATTTTACTTAGTTTTCATGCATTTCTTAGGCAATAAGTAAGTATTGGATGAGAATTTCATGCATGCCTTGATTCATGCAAACTTGGTTAATTTTGTGCATTTTCATGTGATTTATGCATGAATTGTTTGATGCTATGAATGATGCATTATCTTGTGATTAAGGCAATACTTTGATGCATATTATTTGGTTAATGATAGGTAATAAGAAGCAAAGGAAGGATAGAGAAGAAGGAGAGCAAGCAACATTGGTGGCCAAAGTTGGTGCTCCAACGTTGCCTCAAACGTCATGCTCAAAGAGGTGCATAGTTGGAGCCAAAGTTGGACCTCCAACTATGCCTCAAACATTGGCCAACAAAGGTGCATAGTTGGAGTCACAGTTGGACCTCCAACTATGCCTCCAACTACTAAAGAAGGCAACGTTTGAGCCCAAAGTTCGACCTCAAATGTCACCCTAAATGTTGCATGAGGAAGGCCATAGTTGGAGTTATAGTTGGACTTCCAGCTATGCCTCCAACTACTCATTCAAGAGACCATGTTGGAGCCATAGTTGGACCTCTAACTATGCCTCCAACTACTCATTCAGAAGGCCATAGTTGGAGCTAAAGTTGGACCTCCAACTACTCATGCAAAAGACCATAGTTGGAGCCATAGTTGGACCTTCAACTATGCCTCCAACTACAACTGTGGTGTGTAACGTTGGAGCCAAAGTTGGTGCTCCAACGTTGCTGGCAACGTCAAGGTGAAAGGGTGCCAACGTTGGAGGGAACGTTGGGAGTCCGACGTTACCTCCAACGTACGCGATAATTTTGAAGCTTTGGGATTGGAAAATCGTGTAGTGACGTGTACACGTGGATGAGCAATTTTGCCAATCGACGCACACACGTAGGCGACGCGCATGCGTGGTTGAGCAAACGTTGCTGGTGTGCGAAATTGTGAACAATACTTTTCACAACTCTCATAATCCCCGGTCATGAACCCCAAAAACTTGGTGTTCAATACCATGGCATTACACAACTTCGCACAACTAACCAGCAAGTGCACTGGGTTGTCCAAGTAATAAACCTTACGCGAGTAAGGGTCGATCCCACGGAGATTGTTAGTATGAAGCAAGCTATGGTCATCTTGTAAATCTTAGTCAGGCAAACTCAAATGGATATGGTGATGAACGAAAATAAACAATAAGATAAAGATAGAGGTACTTATGTAATTCATTGGTAGGAACTTCAGATAAACGCATGAAGATGCCTTCCCTTCCGTCTCTCTGCTTTCCTACTGTCTTCATCCAATCCTTCTTATTCCTTTCCATGGCAAGCT
>NW_026265149.1:14182-15058 GCF_000817695.3 Arachis duranensis | reverse complement strand
AAAACATCTATGAAGATCAGTATTAATTAGATGAGCGGGGCTTTTAGTTTTTTTGCCTCTGAATAGTTTTGGCATCTCACTCTATCCTTTGAAATTCAGAATGATTGGCTTCTTTAGGAACTCAGAATCCAGATAATGTTATTGATTCTCTTAGTAAAGTATGATGATTCTTGAACAAAGCTACTTATTGAGTCTTGGCTGTGGCCCAAAGCACTCTGTCTTCCAGTATTACCACTGGATACATACATGCCACAGACACATAATTGGGTGAACCTTTTCAGATTGTGACTCAGCTTTGCTAGAGTCCCCAATTAGAGGTGTCCAGGGTTCTTAAGCACACTCTTATTGCCTTGGATCATAACTTTATTTCTTTCTTTTCTTTCTTTTTTTTTCGTTTTTTTTTGAATAGTAATGCTTTTTCTGGCTTCAAGAATCATTGTAATGATTTTTCAGATCCTCAGTAACATGTCTCCTTTTTCATCATTCTTTCAAGAGCCAACATTCATGAACCACAAATTCAAGATACATATGCACTGTTTATGCATACATTCAGAAAACAAAAAATATTGCCACCACATCAAAATAATTAAACTGTTATAAAATTCAAAATTCATGCAACTCTTTCCTTTTTTTCAATTAAGCACGTTTTTATTAAGAGAGGTGATGGATTCATAGGACATTCATAACTTTAAGGCATAGACACTAAGACACTAATGATCACAAGACACAAACATAGATAAACATAAGCATGAAATTCGAAAAACAGATGAATAAAGAACAAGGAAATCAAGGAACGGGTCCACCTTAGTGATGGTGGCTCTTTCTTCCTCTTGAAGACCCTATGGAGTGCTTGAGCTCCTCAATGTCTCTTCCTTA
>NW_026265149.1:13766-13993 GCF_000817695.3 Arachis duranensis | reverse complement strand
TGGTTCTTGGTGATCCATGCATTGGCATAGAACTCTTGAACCATCAAGATTCCGACTTGTTGAATGGGGTTGGTAAGAACTTCCCAACCTCTTCTTCGGATCTCATGTCGGATCTCCGTATATTCACCCTTTTTGAGTGAAAAAGGGACCTCGGGGATCACCTTCTTCAAGGCCACAACTTCATAGAAGTGGTCTTGATGCACCCTTGAGATGAATCTTTCCATCTT
>NW_026265149.1:13246-13563 GCF_000817695.3 Arachis duranensis | reverse complement strand
AAAGAAGAGAGTAGAAGAAGAAGAAATGAGGGGAAAGGGAATGGCTTTAATTCGGCCAAAGGGGAGAGAAATGGTGTTTAGAAGGTGTGAAAATGAAGGAGTGAAGGAGGGTTTATATAGGAGCGGGAGAGAGGGATGTTCGGCCATTTGAGGGTGGGTTTGGGTGGGGAAAGTGGTTTGAATTTGAATGGTGGGGTAGGTGGGGTTTTATGAAGGATGGATGTTAGTAGTGAAGAGAAAGATGGGATTTGATAGGTGAAGGGTTTTTGGGGAAGAGGTGTTGAGGTGATTGGTGAATGGGTGAAGAAGAGAGAGAG
>NW_026265149.1:12777-13092 GCF_000817695.3 Arachis duranensis | reverse complement strand
TTAAACGCCGGGCTGGTGCCCATTTCTGGCGTTTAACGCCAGCTTCTTGCCCATTTCTGGCGTTTAACGCCAGTCTGGTACACCTTTCTGGCGTTAAACGCCCAGAATGGTGCCAGACTGGGCGTTAAACGCCCAACAGCTAACCTCACTGGCGTTTAAACGCCAGTGGGTGCATCCTCCAGGGTGTGCTGTTTTTCTTCCTGTTTTTCATTCTGTTTTTGCTTTTTTCATTGATTTTGTGACTTCTCATGATCATCAATCTACAAAAAATATAAAATAACAAAGAAAAATATATAAAATATAACATTGGGTTGC
>NW_026265149.1:11495-12643 GCF_000817695.3 Arachis duranensis | reverse complement strand
GGAACCTCCCAACACCAAACTTAGAGTTTGAATGTGGGGGTTCAACACCAAACTTAGAGTTTGGTTGTGGCCTCCCAACACCAAACTTAGAGTTTGACTGTGGGGGCTCTGTTTGGCTCTGTTTTGAGAGAAGCTCTTTGTTCATACCCTGACCGGGGTCCTCCGACTCGGGCAAATTATAAAAGGTCCGACCTCGTCCTAAGGCTCACGCCTAAAGGTCGGACCTCGGACAATAAAGCAAGTAAGGTCCATCAAAAGGAACGCAGCCCAAAACCTAAAGGCCCAAAAGGCCTAGAAAAGGCGGTTCCACAAAGATAGAGATAAAACTCCCAAAGATAAGATAAGATAAGAATATCTTATCCAGGGAAGATCACGGCCAACTACTATAAATACACTGGAGCACCCAGGTATGGCATTCATTCCACATCTACACATATCTGCTTGGACCCATGCTAACTTAAGCATCGGAGTGTCATTGCAGGTACAACCACCAACCATTCCGCATATCAAGCTCGGGTCACCGAACTCCCACCTCGGGCCTCTCCAGACGACCGAGCTGCACGTTTCAGGTAAACCCTCGGAACATTGGCGCCGTTGCCAGGGACCTGGAAGTCATCCCACTACCATGGCGGACGACCCTCTCAACAATGACCACGCTACGTCTGAACAAAAGGACGAAGTTGACACCGGAGAACGACCGGACAGCCCTCTGTCACCACGTACTCCAGGAGGAAACAAACAGAATCGCTCAAAAACATCACCCCCAAATAAGGATCCACAAAATTCTGAAAGAGAGAAGAGCTCGGAAATTCTAGAAGCAGTTCGGGCACAACAAGACCGACTGAAACAACTCGAAGAGGACATAAAGAAGCAGAAAGAAACTGAACAAGATCTGAGAAGGGAGACTCGAAAGCGCAGAGAATTAGAAGAAAAACTGCGGAAAATAGAGGCCAACCTGAAAGACCGGACAGAATGCGGCACCACCACCGAAGGCAACCATGACCCCTTCACACAAGAGATCATGAAGGAGAAGGTACCGCGAAACTTCAAACCACCCGATATGGACCTCTACGACGGCACCACCGATCCAAGTCATCACCTCAGCAACTTCAGAAGCAGAATGTACCTAGTCGACGCCTCCGACGCGA
>NW_026265149.1:10296-10709 GCF_000817695.3 Arachis duranensis | reverse complement strand
CAGCTAAGAGACTCTTCTAGGAAGGAATCAACCTACCCATTCCGAGATCGGGATCGGGAACAGAAGAATAAAGAAGAACCCAACTCGGACAAACCACGGAAGTACCACAACTACACCCCCCTCCGAGTCTCCCTGGTAGACGTCTACAGAGAAGTATGCCACACCGAAAAGATCCCACCGCCCCGACCGCTAAAACACAAGAAAGCGGGGAGAGATCGGTCTGAATACTGTGAATATCACAAACTCTACGGTCATTCTACTAACGACTGCTACGACCTAAAAAATGTCATCGAAAAGCTAGCCAGAGAAGGAAAACTCGACAGATACATAGCAGAGAAAGGAGAAGAGACCAGGAAGAGAAGGCGGGGAGACAACGAAGATCGGGCCGAACAAACCCCGCGAACCCCTGAAAA
>NW_026265149.1:9452-10172 GCF_000817695.3 Arachis duranensis | reverse complement strand
CACGTCCGAGAAGACAGTCCCCTGCCCGAACTACCTACTATCTCGTTTACCCGAGAAGATGCTCAAGGGATAATACCCGGGCACGATGATCCAATGGTAATCACCATTATCCTGGCAAACGCCAACTTACATCGAACCCTGATTGACCAGGGAAGCTCAGCAGATATCCTGTTCAAAACGGCCTTCGACAAACTCGGGCTTGAAGAAAAAGAACTAAAGGCATATCCCACCGACCTATTTGGACTAGGGGATACTCCGATCCATCCCTTAGGATACATCTCGCTACACACTACCTTTGGAAGAGGCGAGCAATCTAAAACATTAAGCATCAACTACATTATAGTCGATGTCACTTCAGCATACAATGCCCTCATTGGGCGACCAACCCTAAACAGACTGGCAGCTATAGTCTCGACCCCACACCTCTGTATGAAGTTCCCTACCGCAAAAGGAATCGCTACCCTAAAAGGCGACCAAAAACTGGCGCGGCGATGCTATAACGAAAGCTTGAGCTTAAAGGGAAAGGAGATCAACACAATAGAACTCGGGCGAGTTCAAGTCCGAGAAGACCTTCGGCCACAACCAGAGGGAGAAACCGAAAAAATCCAGATCGGGAACACACCCGAAAAAATAACAAACATAGGAGCAAACCTCGAAATGGGCCTAAAAGAGGAACTCACAACCCTCTTAAGGGAGAATTCCGACCTCTTCGCCTGGAAA
>NW_026265149.1:4943-6872 GCF_000817695.3 Arachis duranensis | reverse complement strand
TATCCGACCTAGAAGGCAATGAGCTGCCCAGGGCCTGGCACGCCTGTAATCTAAGACGATACTACAGCTAGAAAAATATAACCCGAGGTGTACTCTTTTTCCTACAAGGGTTTTTTAATGAGACACCCGGTCAAGAAAGGCACCCGACCTAGCCAAGGGTAAACACTCTGTAAATATTCTTTCTTTTTTAATACTAATAAAATTTTTCTCTTTTCTTTCTCTTTCTTCTTCATGATGAAACAAATCCTGGAAAGTACCCCGCCAAGGTGCATTAATTTATGCTCGGCAAAACGCAAAAAATCATTGCCAAGAGACCACACAAGGTCGGCAAAGATAAAGCGACGAGGTTCAAATTAATGTGAGAAGTTATAAAGCAACTCTGAAAAGGCTCAAAAAGCCAAATAAAAAGAGATTACAAAAATAACTTAAAAGGCCGACCAACGACAAGGTCGGACCCAACAAAGGGAAGTACTCGACCGCCCCCCCGAGGTCCGAGAAAAAGCCCGGATCCGAGAAAGAAGCCTTAAAACGGCGAAAGCAACGATTTCGAAAACGCTTACTAAAAAGTTGCTATACAGAAACAACTAAAAAGTACAAGCAAAAAAACGAAATCAAAAGGTAAAACAAAGTTTCAAAAAAGCGCTAGCTAAAAGGTTGTTATCCAAAAACAACTAAAAAGCATAAAAGCGGAACAAAAAGTCAAAACGTGAACAAACACCGCATAATAAGCTAAAAAAGTTACTACAAGTAGCTAATAGCAAAAAGGTGTCCAAAGCATTCACAGAAACCATCCAAAAACAAAAGAGCCCACAGGCCGGGCAAAAAACCAAATATAAAAAGGATCACAGAGAATCAAGATCCTTTCTGGACTCCACATCGACAGAAGGCTGCGAAGGGAACATAGAAATCGGGACAGCATCGACGGCACCGTCATCTCGGTTTAGAACCTCCACACCGGATCCATCCCCGGCCAAAGGTAAAGTCGGGTTCACAACCGGAACTTTGGGGTCGGACACCGAAACCTCATCCTCGTTGGGAGCAGGAACAATCTTTCCCTCCACAACAACGTTATCCGTACTGAATAAGCTCAGATCCAGGTCAGGAGCAAGAACCCGGACCTGAGCCTTCAAATTTTCAAACATAGCATCCATACCCTTAGCCACATGACCTTCTAGCTCGTAAAAGTCATCCTGAGCGGATTGCAATCTCTCCTTTGTCTCCATAAGCTCAGCATATGTCCGAGTATAATTCTCCCTCGCCGCCTTCGCCATCTCCTCAGATGCATTCGCTGCTGCCACAGCCGCGGTAGCTTTAGCTTTCTCTTTCTCCAAAGATGCCTCCAGCCCAGTAATCCTAGCAGCCTTCAGTTGACTAATCCTCTCGAACTCAGACTGAGCCTTCTCAAGTCGGGAGCTGGTCACCCCAAGGGGGGATTTCTTGAACTCCCGGGCAATAGCGGCATGAAGACTGGCCATCCAGACACAGCTCCGCGCCATATACTGAAAATGGTGCTCCATAGACACATCATCAGTAGAAATAAAAGTCTGAGGGAGAATATGCTGCTCAAACCAACCAAGAGCATCAAAATCCTTATCATTGAAACCGGCAAGCTCTTGAGAGGTCTTCTGCTTCTTGGGAGGAGGACCCGAGGACGAAGGAGGAGAAGAGGTAACAGGTCCAGAGGTCGGAGGATCCTGATTTATAGGTCGGAACTGGGGAGTCGGAATAGTCTTCGACCGAGTAGTGACACCCATAGTAGTCTTCTTCGGAGAAGATCGGGCAGAAGCCTCCCCAGCCTCGATATTTCGAGCGGCCACGGACTTCTTCGTCCGACGAAGGTATTTCATGGAATCCGCCTGAGAAGACATCTCTGCAGAAATAAAAGAAAAGGATTACCACAACAGAAATTCTACCCAAACAAGCAAAGCT
>NW_026265149.1:1478-1931 GCF_000817695.3 Arachis duranensis | reverse complement strand
ATTGTTCACAGGATTCCTTTCAGAAGTGTATATGAATTGGTTATTTGCAACCATTTCAATCAGCTCTTGAGCTTCTGTAGGCGTCTTCTTCAGATGAAGAGATCCTCCAGCAGAGCTATCCAAGGACATCTTGGACAGTTCAGAGAGACCATCATAGAAAATTCCTATGATGCTCCATTCAGAAAGCATATCAGAAGGACAATTTCTGATCAATTGTTTATATCTTTCCCAAGCTTCATAGAGGGATTCTCCTTCCTTCTGTCTGAAGGTTTGGACTTCCACTCTAAGCTTACTCAATTTTTGAGGTGGAAAGAACTTTGCCAAGAAGGCATTGACTAGCTTTTCCCAAGAGTCCAGGCTTTCTTTAGGTTGTGAGTCCAACCATGTTCTAGCTCTGTCTCTTACAGCAAAAGGGAATAGCATAAGTCTGTAGACCTCAGGGTCAACCCCATT
>NW_026265149.1:0-1383 GCF_000817695.3 Arachis duranensis | reverse complement strand
ATGAGGATCTTCCAATGGAAGTCCATGGAACTTGCAATTCTGTTGCATTAGAGAAACTAATTGAGGCTTAAGCTCAAAGTTGTTTGCTCCAATGGCAGGGATAGAGATGCTTCTCCCATAGAAATCGGGAGTAGGTGCAGTAAAGTCACCCAACACCTTCCTTGCATTGTTGGCAATGTTGTTTTCGGCTGCCATTTGTTCTTTTTCTTTGAAAAATTCGGTCAGGTCCTCTAAAGAGAGTTGTGCTTTGGCTTCTCTTAGCTTTCTCTTCAAGGTCCTTTCAGGTTCAGGATCAGCTTCAACAAGAATGCCTTTGTCTTTGCTCCTGCTCATATGAAAGAGAAGAGAACAAGAAAATATGGAATCCTCTATGTCACAGTATAGAGATTCCTTAAAGTGTCAGAGGAAAAGAAGAGTAGAAGACAGAAGTAGAAAATTCGAACTTATCAAAGAAGATAGAGTTCAAATTTTGCATTAAGGGATAGTGTTAGTCCATAAATAGAAGGATGTGAGAAGGAGGGAAGTAATTTTCGAAAATTAAGTAAAAGATTTTGAAAACATTTTGAAAAACACTAATTAATTTTCGAAAACCAAGAGTGGGAAAGAGATCAAGTGATTTTTGAAAAAGATTTTGAAATTGGAAATCAAAAAGATTTGATTGAAAGTTATTTTGAAAAAGATGTGGTTAAGAAGATATGATTGATTTTAAAAAAAAATGTGATTGAGAAGATATGATTTGAAAAACATTTTAAAAAGGTTTGATTTTGAAAATTAAAAACTTGACTAACAAGAAAAGATATGATTCAAACATTAAACCTTTCTCAACAGAAAAGGCAACATACTTGAAATGTTGAATCAAATCATTAATTGATAGTAAGTGTTCATACCCTGACCGAGCTCCCCAAATTCGGTAAGATCATAGAAGGTCCGACCTCGTCCCAAGGCCCACGCCTGAGGTCGGACCTCGGACAAATAAGCTAAGAAGGCCTCAACTTGCTCTTCAGTGACATACTCATCCTCTTCAGAGGAGGAATACTCATCAGAGCTCATGAATGGCAGAAGTAAGTCTAATGGAATCTTTAGGGTCTCAGTTTGAACCTCAAATTCCCATGGTTCCTCATTGGGGAACTCATTGGAGGTCAGTGGACGTCCATTGAGGTCTTCCTCAGTGGCGTTCACTGCCTCTTCTTCCTCCCAAAATTCGGCCATGTTAATGGCCTTGCACTCTCCTTTTGGATTCTCTTCTGTATTGCTTGGAAGAGTTCTAGGAGGGAGTTCAGTAATTTTTTTGCTCAGCTGACTCACTTGTCCTTCCAAGTTTCTGATGGAGGACCTTGTTTCAGTCATGAAACTTTGTGTGGTTTTGATTAGATCAGAGACCAT
>NW_026265148.1:29607-30404 GCF_000817695.3 Arachis duranensis | reverse complement strand
TTGGCATCTTTTCAAGACTAAGGTAAGATGGTGCAAGCAAGTATTGAAGGAATCACCAAAAACAGAGAAATCATCCATAAATACTTCAATAAATTTTTCTACCATGTCTGAGAATATTGATAGCATGCATCTTTGAAAGGTAGCTGGGGCATTACAAAGTCCAAATGGCATTCTCCTATATGCAAAGACTCCAAAGGGACAAGTAAAGGAGGTCTTCTCTTGATCCATGGGGTCAACCACTATCTGGTTATATCCAGAATATCCATCAAGAAAACAGTAGTAGGCATGGCCAGCCAACCTTTCAAGCATCTGGTCAATGAAAGGGAGAGGAAAGTGGTCTTTTCGTGTAGCATCATTCAGCCTCCTATAGTCTATGCACATTCTCCACCCTGTCACTGTTCGTGTTGGGATAAGCTCATTCTTCTCATTAACAATGACAGTCATCCCCCCTTTCTTAGGCACTACTTGTACTGGACTGACCCAAGGGCTGTCAGATATAGGGTAGATGATCCCAGCCTTGCACAACTTCAGAACTTCCTTTTGAACAACCTCCTTCATTGTAGGATTCAATCTTCTTTGGGGTTGTACCACCGGTTTGGAACCCTCCTCTAAGAGTATCTTGTGCATGCATACAGCAGGGCTTATGCCTTTCAAGTCATCAATGGTCCATCCCAACGCCTCTTTGTGAGCTTTCAACACCATAAGGAGCTTTTCTTCTTCCTCTGCATTCAATGTGGAATTGATGATCACTGGGAAGCTATCCTTCTCACCAAGAAATGCATATTTAAGATGAGGGG
>NW_026265148.1:27845-28597 GCF_000817695.3 Arachis duranensis | reverse complement strand
GTTTCATGATGGTCAATTGGGGGTATGATGGGAGTTGATTGTTGTTGGAAGTTGTTGGGTGGATTAGTGTGGTAATTTTGTGAGTTGGATGATGGTGCAGAGAAGTTGTTATTTTGGTGAGTTTGTGAGTTATGATGGGGTGGTTGATATGTGTTTTGTGTTTTTCTATATTGGTTAGTGTTGTTGGCATGGTGATTTTGGTTATTTGTGTTACGGGTTTGATTGTGGTTGCTATTCTTTTGCCAATGGTTTTCTCCCCACTTTAGGTTGGGATGATTTTTCCAAGATGGGTTGTATGTATCTCCATAAAATTCATCATGAGAATTTGAAGTATTCTGCATGTACTGGACTTGTTCTTGTGGTTGTTCAACATTGGTCCCTTCACCTTGATTCCATTCAAGCAATGGTTGATTTGTTGTGTTCACTGCTGCAAGTTGCAAACCATCCATTCTCTTTGTTATCATCTCCATTTGTTGTTGGATTTGTTGGTGCATTAACTTATTTTGTGCCAAAATAGCATCAACACCTTCAAGCTCCATTACACCTTTCTTTAGGGTCGGATTGTGCTGCCTCTCTGATGAGTAATAATACTGATTGTTTGCCACAATCTCAATGAGGTCTTGAGCCTCCTCAGCAGTTTTCATCATGTTAAGTGATCCTCCTGATGAGTAGTCTAGTCCCTTCCTTGCTTCTAAGTTTAAGCCTTCATAGAAGTTTTGGAGTTTGACCCAATCACTAAACATGTCAGGGGG
>NW_026265148.1:17470-24379 GCF_000817695.3 Arachis duranensis | reverse complement strand
TTCCTCAAGTTGGCAACGCCAACTTTGCTTCTTGGTTGCCTGGCGTTGCCTTCAATAACGCAGCCCTCTTCCAAGTTGGCAACGCCACTTCTTCTTGCAAGGCTGCCTGGCGTTGCCATGAACAACGCCCACTATCTCCAAGTTGGCAACGCCAACTTCTTCTTTCCCAGCTTGCATCATTCTTGCTTCCATGCTTTCTTGTTTCATCACCTATCATCAACAAGGGAAATAGCTTCAAAGTCTTACCAATTCATGCAATAAATTTCATGAGATTCATTCATACTCATTCATATATGCATTCCTTAAATCATTTGCATGAATTTGGCTAGAATCACATGTTCCTTGGTACTCTCATGCATGAAGATAGAATTCATAAAAAGACTTGTTTATTTAGAGAAAATGAGTGAGATTTAAGCTAAAACCAACTAAACTAACTAGCTAATATAACAAATATGCAATTGCATCAATGATCCTGTTTGTTAATGTGAATGTCATGAATTATAAAAAAAACATCCTAATACTTAACAAAAGAAACATCCAATTATATTTTAGCAAAAAATAATTAAAAATCTATAAAATTTAAAAAAAATATGAAATTCTTAAAGAAATAGAGACATTCGTATTTGCAATACAAAAAAAATTGAAAAATATATAAAAGAACATCCATTTAGTATGAAAAAGAAACATTCTTATACTTAGCAAAAGAAACATCCATATATATTAACTCAGAGATTTTAGATTCACCCAAAGGTATTTGGCTGGTTTTTAGCTAATACCCTTTTGGTTTCCTAGCATTGCTCTAATTTATATTAATTATTAATTTTAAATTTTTTAAATTCAAAATTAAAACCTAATTAAGTAAACTTAATTAAAACCTATAAAAACCTTCCTTTTCTCTCTCACATTAACCTACCTACTTCCAACGATTACACACACAAACCTCTCTCTTTTAGCAATGCTACTTGAAGCGCCGGCGACTTTCATGCTCTTCGCGACGCCCTCAACAAGCGCATCCAAGACAACTGCTTCAACACGAAATTCACCTTCGACTTCGTCACCGACTGAGGGAACGCCCGAAGCGGATTCACGTGCCTTGGTTCCCGTTCTGTTCTCTTTCGGATGGATTTGTGTGTCCTTGAATTGCACGATGAGATCCATTATTCACATTGTTTAGTATTTTCGATTTGTTGAAATAAAAAACAAAGGATAAGGTTTTTGCTTAAAAAGAAAGAGAAGACCAAGTCGTACGGTGTTGTTTAATGCTACGCGCGGATGCTACGTAACGAATCCAAGATTTTTGTGCACTCTCTCTCTCTAGAGTCAAACCTTGACTTTATTTGGTTTTCTCATCCACATGCTTTCAGGCTTCGGCCTTCTTTGAATTTTCTTTAACCCCAATGTATTGGCTGACTTGGGTTATTGTCTTCGATTCTCCGGTGGCTACGAGAATGATATGGACGAAGGAGATGTCATAATCTATACTGGACAAGGTGGACAGGCCATGAATTATAAAAAAAAACATTCATTTAATATGAAAAAAAAACATCCTAATTGTTCTTGTATGGATACCTGAAGGGAGAGCTCGGTCCCTGGGAGTCGACGCCGAGTTGTTATCTTCGGTCCCGACCTTTGAGCTTTTGTGGAAGTCCGAGCTTTTCTCCAAGGAGATGTCCAATTGGCAGAGCGTGAGCAAGGAACAAGGGGGGAGTGTACCTGCAAAGACACTCCGAAGATTAAGTCAGTATTGAGAATTCAATGTCCCTTTTGAAGATAAAATATCATACCTTTATAGGTGAGATAAAATAGGTCGGTTACGTTTCTATTGATCATCTGAATTGAAGAGCAATTAATAGATTTTAACAAGTGATAATGTCTGATTGTAACGTATAACGCCGAGTTATAACGTAAAGTGCCGAGTTATGGTGTATAATGCCAAGTTATTGTCATGGAACCGAGTAGTTAATTTGAATAGTTGCTGAGACGATGTTGATTAAAGTGAATTGGTTGGGCGAGAATATTGAGTTAGTTCACTGTTGTTGGGTGATTTGATTGAGTTTGATTGCGCATGTGTAAACGATGCGACTTTGAATTGAAGAGTTGTCGCCAATGGATAATTATTTTTACTTGTATCATATGTGATTGAGTTTGTTGACTGTTTATAGTCATAGTTCGGAATTGAAGACTGAGTTTGATTGCGCATGTGTAAATGATGCGACTTTGAATTGAAGAATTATCACGAATGGATAATTGATTGAAGATTGTGTTTGATTGCGCATGTGTAAACGATGCGACTTTGAATTGAAGATTTACCGCGAATGGATAATTGATTGAAGATCATTGATAGTCATAGTTCGGAAGATAGTTAATATAGATCTGATGATAGTTGATATAGATTTGACAAAGAGTGATAATGATTGATATAGAGACAATAATGATTGATACAGCTCGGATAATTATTAATATAAATCTGAAAACAAAGATAATAGATATAGATTTGAAAATAGAAAAACAGATATAGGCCAGCGAATAGGGATAACAGATATAGGTCGGCAAATATAGATGACAGACGTAGATCGGCAAATAGAGATAACAGATATAGATCTGCAAATAGAGATGATAGATATGGATCGGTAAATAGATATAACAGATATAGATCAAAAATCAGATTTAGATCGGCAAATATAGATATCAGATATAATTTGGCAAATAGAAATATCAGATATAAATTGACAATTAGAGATAACTGATAAAGATCGGCAAATAGAGATAACAGATATAAATCAAAAAGTAGAGATGACATAAATAGATCGGCAAATAGATATAACAGATGTAGATCGAAAAATCAGATATAGATCGGCAAATAGAGAGATCAGATATAAATTGGCAAATGGATATAAGAGATGTAGATCGAAAAATCAGATATAGATCGGCAAATAGAGAGATCAGATATAAATTGGCAAATAGATATAAGAGATGTAGATCGAAAAATCAGATATAGATCGGCAAATAGAGAGATCAGATATAAATTGGCAACTAGAGATAGCTGATAAAGATTGGTTAGAGATAACTAATAAAGATCGGCAAATAGAGATAACATATATAAATCGGAAAGTAGAGATGACATAAATAGATCGGCAAATAGATATAACAGATGTAGATCGAAAAATCAGATATAGATCGGCAAATAGAGAGATCAGATACAAATTGAAAAATAGCGACGATAGATATAGAATTAAAAATAGAGATAACAGATATAAGTTGAAAAATAGAGATGACAGATATATATTAGAAAAACAAATATAGATCTACAAATAGATATAACAGATATAAATGGGCAAATAGGGATAACAGATATAAATTGGAAAATAGAGATGATTGATATAAATCGAAAAATAGAGATGACTAATATAAATCGGATAACAGAGTGACTGTTATAGATCGGCAAATAGAGATTTTTGATATAAATCGACAATTAGAGATGTAAAGCAGTAAGATAACAGTTATTGATGAATTATACATTTAGTATAATGTTTCTAGCAGTTACAGTATGACGAGGGATATTCCTCGTGTAATAATAGTAAATTGCCTGTTTAATTTTTTACATTAAACAAATAGTAACATAAAATTTAATAGTATAAAATGAATAGTGTAACAGTTATATACAATTGATATATAATTAATTTTTGATGGAATCCAATTTTAATATTTAAACTCATAATTACTGTCATTTAATTGTATAAATGAAATCATTAAGCAGTAAGAATATAATACATAAGAAATAAAAATGCAATTGACATGGTTGTTATATGTCATTATTGTATAGAACATATATTGAGTTTTGAATATAACTAATAAATCAGTAAGTATTAGTTACTCAAAATATAAATGTAAAAGTATGTTGAACAAAATATATAATCTGTTATCCCTATTTGTCAACTTATGTTATATCTATTGTCCGATTTATATCAATCATCTCTAATTGCAGATTTATATCAAAAATCTCTATTTGCCGATCTATAACAGTCACTCTGTTATCCGATTTATATTAGTCATCTCTATTTTTCGATTTATAAGGTGGAAGACGAGGAACATCAGTCCCAACCGACTCATGTTTCAGAAACCGCTCGACACGAAGAGCAGCAGCCCGAAGACAAGAAAGAAGAGTCCGAGGACCCTGTAGGCCCCTTCACAGAGGAAGTAATGAACTTCGAACTGGCGAAGAGGTTCACTCTGCCATTGACCCTCACGCCTTATGATGGACTCGGAGACCCGAGGAAGTTCCTAAAGAAATTCCGATCAATAATGATCGTCAATGGTGCATCAGATACAGTTTTATGTCGATGCTTTCCGAATTATTTAGACGGTCCTTCACTTGATTGGTTGTGTGCTTTGCCTGCAGGTTCCATTTCACGTTTTCACCAACTGGCGAAGTTATTTGAAGAACATTTCGCCGGATCTGCAATATACTTGCACGATTTCGATTACTTGAACACTATCAAGCAAGGACCAAACGAAAGCTTAAAGGACTATATGACTCGCTTTACCAAGGTCGCAATCAGCATACCAGATCTCCACCCCGAGGTCCATATGCACGCAATTAAAAGCGGCCTCCGACCCGGGAAGTTTCAGGAGACGATCGCAGTAGCAAAACCGAAGACTCTAGAAGAATTTCGAGAGAAAGCAAAAGGACAAATTGACATCGAGGAGCTCAGACAAGCTCGGAAGTCTGACAAGTCAAACTTCCGTGAAGAAGATAAGAGCTCAACCACTAAGAAAAGTTTTAAACTAACACCTCGATTTGATTCTTATACGCAGTTTAACACTAAGAGGGAAGACATAATCAAGGAGATCTTGAACTCCAAACTAATTAAGCCGCCAAGAAAGGCCGGCACATACCAAGATGCAAAGAACGTGGACAAGTCAAAGTACTGCGCTTTCCACCAGAAACACGGCCACAATACTGATGATTGTGTGGTCGCCAAAGATCTTTTAGAACGACTTGCAAGACAAGGACACCTAGACAAATATATTGGTGGTCACATCTAAAGGCGCGGCCCTAGTTCCACAACAAACGACCTCTCTGAACAACACCGAGGAAAAGAAAAGGCATCGTCAAACCAATATGAAAGACCACGAGGTATAATCAATTATATTTCAGGAGGATACGCAAGTGGAGGATACTCAAACTCGGCAAGGAAAAGATCATTCAGAACAATATGCTCGGTAGACGGACCGAAACAAGATGTAGCAATCACTAATCCACAACCAGAAGTCACTTTCACACATGCCGACTTTAACTCCAACATACAAAATTTGGACGACCCTGTGGTAATCACCCTCCAGCTAGGGGATCTGTTAGTAAAAAAAGTACTCTTGGATCCCGGGAGCAGTGCCGATGTTCTGTTTTATTCAACATTTGAAAAGATGAAGCTCAGCGACAACATGCTACAATCCACAGGAGGAGATTTGGTCAGCTTCTCAGGAGAACGAGTTCCAATACTCGGATCAGTGTGGTTACAAACCACACTGGGTGAGCAACCTCTTTCAAAAACTAATGATATTCAATATTTAGTAGTCGATTGTTTCAGCCCATATAACCTTATTCTCGGCCGACCTTTTTTGAATAAGTTCGGCGCCATTGTATCTACAGTTCATCTCTGTGTAAAGTTTCCACTGCAGGACGACCAGGTTGTTACAATCCATGGCGACCATAAAGAAGCACGACAATGTTACAACATCAGCATGAAATTCCAAAATCGCTCAACGCAACAAGTCAATAACGTCGGCCTGAACCAAAAGGAGCACACACTAGCCGAGCTGGACCCAAGAGCTGATTTCCTCAATCGCCCAAAACCCTCCGATGACCTACAAAAAGTGTATTTCAACAATGATCCTAATAAATTCACATATGTAGGTACCTCACTCAATGCATCTGAGTTGCAGGCCATAACAACCTTCCTGCAAGAACACGCCGACCTTTTCGCATGGACACCATCAGACATGCCCGGAATCGACCCACAGATTATCAGTCATAGACTAGCAATAAACTCGGCAATCCGACCAGTGCAACAGAAGAAACGCAAAAGCTCATCAACGCCGAATTTATCAAAGAGATCAGATTCACCACCTGGTTAGCCAATGTAGTAATGGTAAGAAAACAAAACGGTAAGTGGCGCATGTGCGTCGACTTCACTGATTTAAACAAAGCATGCCCAAAGGATTCTTATACTCTATCATCCATAGACTCTTTAGTAGACAATGCCTCAGGCCACGCTACTTTAAGTTTTATGGATGCGTATTCAGGGTATAATCAAATAATGATGCACCCCTCTGATCAAAATAAAACAGCTTTTATCACTGATTTCGGTAACTATTGTTATAAAGTTATGCCATTTGGATTAAAGAACGCAGGTGCAACTTACCAACGCCTTATGGATAAGGTCTTCGCTAAACAAATTGGCAGGAATATCGAAGTTTATGTCGATGATATGGTCGCCAAAACAAAAATTGGAGATAACCACATCAGCGACCTTACAGAAATATTCGGCCAGATCTGCCAGTACAACATGCGTCTCAACCCCGAGAAATGTGCATTCCCAGTTCAAGGGGGTAAGTTTTTGGGTTTTTTCCTAACATGCAGGGGAATAGAGGCAAATCCAGACAAATGCCGAGCAGTGCTGGACATGGCCAGCCCTAAAACAGTCAAAGAAGTTCAACGTCTCACAAGACGCCTTGCCTCAGGTAATTTCTGGCTGAAATTGAGGGATTTGAGCAAAACTCTGAAAAAGGCTGACAAAAGGACTGCTGATGCTGTTGGATTCTGACCTCCCTGCACTCGAAATGGATTTTCTGGAGTTACAGAACTCTAAATGGCGCGCTCTCAACGGCGTTGGAAATTAGACATCCAGG
>NW_026265148.1:13121-17196 GCF_000817695.3 Arachis duranensis | reverse complement strand
ATTTATGCATCAATTACTTACTCATGTAAACCCTAGGAGCTAGTTTATTATAAATAGAACATTTAACTAATGTATTTGACATCTTTTGATCACTTTAGATCTGAAGAGCATCTTGGGACGATTAGTTCTCAGATCATGGGGGCTGGCCATTCGGCCATGCCTGAACCTTTTACTTATGTATTTTCAACGGTGGAGTTTCTGCACACCATAGATTAAGGGTGTGGAGCTCTGCTGTACCTCAAGTTTCAATACAATTACTATTATATCCTATTCAATTCCATTTATTCCTATTCCAAGATATACGTTGCACTTCAACTTGATGAATGTGATGATCCGTGACACTCATCATCATTCTCACCTATGAACGCGCGTGACTGACAATCACTTCCGTTCTACCTTAGGCCGGGCGCATATCTCTTAGATTTCCCAACAGAATCTTCGTGGTATAAGCTAGATAGATGGCGGCATTCATGAGAATCCGGAAAGTCTAAACCTTGTCTATGGTATTCCGAGTAGGATTCTGGGATTGAATGACTGTGACGAGCTTCAAACTCCTGAAGGCTGGGCGTGATGACAAACGCAAAAGAATCAATGGATTCTATTCCAACCTGATTGAGAACCGACAGATGATTAGCCATGCGAGTGACAGCCGCAGAGGACCATTTTCACTGAGAGGATGGGATGTAGCCATTGACAACGGTGATGCCCTACAAACAGCTTGCCATGGAAAGGAGTAAGAAGGATTGGATGAATGTAATAAGAAAGTAGAGATTCAAGAGGAGCACAGCATCTGCATGCACTTATCTGAAATTCCCACTATTGATTTACATAAGTATTTCTATCCTATTTTACTTTCTGTTTATTTTTATTAATCAAATTTAATCCAATAATCTCTTAAATTAGTTAATCTGCCTAACTGAGATTTACAAGGTGACCATAGCTTGCTTCATACCAACAATCTCCGTGGGATCGACCCTTACTCACGTAAGGTATTACTTGGACGACCCAGTGCACTTGCTGGTTAGTTGAACGGAGTTGTGTCACACATAAGTGCCATAATAATGATTCCATACAACAACAAAAAATACTACATTGATGTGATCACAATTTCGTCCACCAAGTTTTTGGCGCCGTTGCCGGGGATTGTTCGAGTATGGACAACTAACGGTTCATCTTGTTGCTCAGATTAGGTAATTTTCTTTTTTATTTTCTTTTCAAAAAATTTTCAAAAATATTTTTCAAAAATTTCTCATCTATTTTCAAAAATTATTCTAAATTTTTAAGAATGAATTCTAGAGTTTCATAAAGCATGTTGAAGCCTGGCTAGCTGTAAAAGCCATGTCTAAATTCTTTTGGACCGAGGTTTCACTCATCCTTATAGAAGAGCTTCTTTGTCTTTCTCAGCAAATTGGCTACTGTATAGGATGTTTCAGTTAAAGCTTGGCTGGCCATTGGCCATGTCTAGTGTTTTGGACTGGAGCTTTCATTGAAAGCTTGGCTGGCTATTAAGCCATGTCTAATTCCTGGACCGGAGCTTTAGACTAACATTGCATGATTCCTGGAATTCATATTAAAAATTTTGAATTTCTTATTTTCCTTTTCTTATATGTTTTTCGAAAAAATCAAATAAAATACAAAAAATTAGAAAATCATAAAAATAAAAAATATTTTGTGTTTCTTGTTTGAGTCTTTTGTCAAGTCATAAGTTTGGTGTCAATTGCATGTTCATCTTTTTCTTGCATAAAATTTTCGAAAAATTCATGCATTCATAGCATTCATCATGATCTTCAAGTTGTTCTTGATGAACTTTCTTGTTTGATCTTCATATTTTCTTGTTTTGTGTTGTATGGTGTTTTTCATATGCATTCTTGCATTCATAGAGTCTAAACATGAAAAATTTCTAAGTTTGGTGTCTTGCATGTTTTCTTTTCTTGAAAATTTTTCAAAAATATGTTCTTGATATTCATCATGATCTTCAAAGTGTTCTTGGTGTTCATCTTGACATTCATAGTGTTCTTGCATGCATCATGTATTTTGATCCAAAATTTTCATGCATTGAGTATTTTTAGTGTTTTTCTCTCTCATAAAAAAAAAATTCAAAAATCAGAAAAAAAACAAATATCTTATCTTTTTAAATCTTATCTTTTTAAAATCTTTTTCAAAAATCATATCTTTTCCATTTTTTTCATCATTTTCGAAAATTTCAAAAATCTTTTTCAAAATATTTTCAAAATCTTTTTCTTATCTTTACATCATATTTTCGAAAATTGCATCAAAAATTAATGTTTTGATTCAAAAATTTCAAAGTTTGTTACTTTCTTGTTAAGAAAGATTCAAATTTTAAGTTCTAGAATCATATCTTGTGATTTCTTGTGAGTCAAGTCATTAATTGTGATTTTAAAATTCAAAATCTTTTTCAAAACTAATTTCAATCTTATCTTTTCAAAACCATATCTTTTTAAATCATATCTTTTATATCATATTTTTTCAAAATTTTATCTTTTTCAAAAATTTGATTTTTAAATATCTTTTCTAAACTTCTTATCCTCTTATCTTTTCAAATTTGATTTTAATATCTTTTTCAACTAACTAATTAACTTTTTGTTTGTTTCTTATCTTTTTCAAAACCACCTAACTACTTTTCCTTCTCTAATTTTCGAAAATACCTCCCTCTTTTTCAAAAATTCTTTTTAATTAATTAATTGTTTCAAATTTTAGTTTTAATTTTTGAAAATTACTAACCCATTTTTCAAAATTATTTTCGAATTTCTCTCCCTCTCATCTCTTTCTATTTATTTTATTTATTTACTAACACTTCTCTTCACCTCTCTTCATCTCCAATCACTGCCTCTATCCTCACCATTGTGATTGGATTCTCCACTTTTATTCCCTTCTTCTTCTACTAACAATAAGGAACCTCTTTACTGTGACATAGAGGATTCCTCTTTCTTTTCTTGTTCTCTTCTTCCCTATATGAGCAGGAGCAAGGACAAAAACATTCATATTGAAGCAGATCATGAACCTGAAAGGACTCTGAAAAAGAAGTCAAGAGAAACAAAAAAATCAACAATTTAGAGAAACCTCAAAAAAAAAAAAGAAGAAAAAAAAAGACAAAAAGGAAAGACAAAAAGCTTCCACCTCCGAGTCATGGGAGATGGAAAGACTCATATAAAGCCGTCATAACTCAGTGGTAGAACATGTGGCTGCAAATCAAGAGATCCCTGAGATACCTCAGGGGATAAATTATCCTCCACACAACTATTGGGAGCAAATAATGATAAAAACACCAAAATCACTAGGAATCATGCAACAGAAGCAAGGAAGAGACATAAAGGAGCTCAAAAAAAAAAGCACCATTGGATCTTCAAGAAGGCGCCACCCTCACTCAGGTGGACTCATTCCTTGTTCTAAAATTTTTTTTCCCTACTTTTCGTTTTTTTTATATGTTTATCTATTACATGATCATTAGTATGTAGTAACTATGTCTTAAAGCTATGAATAAAATCCATTAATCCTTCACCTCTCTTAAATGAAAAATGTTTTAATTCAAAAGAATAAGAAGTACATAAATTTCGAAAATAACTCTTGAATTTAATTTAATTATATTGATGTGGTGACAATATTTTTGTTTTCTGAATGAATGCTTGAACAGTGCATATGTCTTTTGATCTTGTTGTTTATGAATGTTAAAATTGTTGGCTCTTGAAAGAATGATGAACAAAGAGAAATGTTATTGATGATCTGAAAAATCATGAAATTGATTCTTGAAGCAAGAAAAAGCAGTGAAAAAAAAAGAAGCTTGCGAAAAAAGAAAAAGAAAAAGAAGGATTGGATGAAAGCAGTAGGAAAGCAGAGATTCAAGAGGAGCACAGCATCTTCATACGCCTATCTGAAATTCCCACTATTGAATTACATGAGTACTTCTATCCGTTTTATTTATTTTATTTATCCAATTTAATTCCATTTGACCCTATGATTCCACTCACTAACTGAGATCTACAAGATGACCATAGCTTGCTTCATACCAACAATCTCTGTGGGATCGACCCTTACTCACGTAAGGTTTATTACTTGG
>NW_026265148.1:2430-12742 GCF_000817695.3 Arachis duranensis | reverse complement strand
GCTCTTGAAAGAATGATGAACAAAGAGAAATGTTATTGATGATCTGAAAAATCATGAAATTGATTCTTGAAGCAAGAAAAAGCAGTGAAAAAAAAAGAAGCTTGCGAAAAAAGAAAAAGAAAAAGAAGGATTGGATGAAAGCAGTAGGAAAGCAGAGATTCAAGAGGAGCACAGCATCTTCATACGCCTATCTGAAATTCCCACTATTGAATTACATGAGTACTTCTATCCGTTTTATTTATTTTATTTATCCAATTTAATTCCATTTGACCCTATGATTCCACTCACTAACTGAGATCTACAAGATGACCATAGCTTGCTTTATACCAACAATCTCCGTGGGATCGACCCTTACTCACGTAAGGTATTACTTGGACGACCCAGTGCACTTGCTGGTTAGTTGTGCGAAGTTGTGAAGAATGTATGTAAGCCATGGTATTGTGCACCAAGTTTTTGGAGCCATTACCGGGGATTATTCGAGTTGTGTGAAAGTATAAATCACAATTTCGTACACCAGCGACCTTACAGAAATATTCGGCCAGATCTGCCAGTACAACATGCGTCTCAACCCCGAGAAATGTGCATTCGCAGTTCAAGGGGGTAAGTTTTTGGGTTTTTTCCTAACATGCAGGGGAATAGAGGCAAATCCAGACAAATGCCGAGCAGTGCTGGACATGGCCAGCCCTAAAACAGTTAAAGAAGTTCAGCGCCTCACAGGACGACTCGCTGCACTTTCCAGATTTGTCCCTTGCCTTGCTTCAACTTCTATTCCTTTTTTCCAAACAATAAAAAAGAAAAATAAATTCGAATGGAATGACAGTTGTGAGAAGGCCTTTTCAAAATTAAAAACAACACTCTCACAACCGCCGATTTTACAACAACCCCTACAAGGGGAGGATTTATTTCTATATCTGTCAGTTACTGATTGGGCGATAAGCTCAGCCCTTGTTACAGAGAGAAACAAAGTTCAACATCCAGTATACTTTGTCAGTAAGACTCTCCAGCATGCCGAACTCAATTATCCACGGATTGAGAAGCTCGCACTAGCACTGATATTCTCGGCGCGACGTCTCCGACCTTACTTCCAGAGCCACGTTATCCACGTCAGAACCGATCACCCACTAAGACAAGTGTTACACAAACCAGAAATAGCGGGAGGACTCATAAAATGGGTAGTTTAACTATCTGAGTTCGACATCAGATACCAATCCCGAGGACCGATCAAGTCACAAATCCTAGCGGATTTCATCGCCGAGCTTACAATACCATCCGAGGAAGATCATGCAAAACAATGGATCTTATATGTGGACGGCTCTTCAAATAACGGAGGCTATGGTGCAGGAATTCGTCTGGAAGCCGAGGATGGATTCATATTAGAACAGTCAATACACTTAGCTTTCAAAGCAAGCAACAACCAATCCGAGTATGAAGCACTACTCGCCGGAATCTGACTCTGTTTAGATCTTCAAATCTCGACGATCAAGGTATACTGTGATTCTTTGTTAGTCGTATAGCAGGTAAATGACCCTTTTCAGGTAAAAGATCCTCTACTTTCTAAATACTTGCTATTAGTAAAGAAATTATCAAAAAAAAATTTCAAATTTGAAATAGAACATATACCACGCGAACAGAATCAAAGAGCAGATATCTTATCTAAGCTTGGCAGTACACAGTCCGAGCTATCTACACTGCAACAGTTCACAATAACGTCACCCACTGTTACTCTGACAAATGTGTTAAGTGTTTCACAGAAAACAGATTGGAGGAACGACTTTATACACTATTTACAAACAGGTAATATACCAGAAGGGGTCGAGAGCGATAAAAAGTTCCGACGGCAAGCATCTTCCTTCACAATACTCAATGGAACATTGTATCGACGAGGATATACTCGCCCTCTACTCAAATGCCTCAACAAGTCAGAAGCTGACATAGCATTAGCAGATGCACATGAAGGAATCTGCGGCACACATACAGGGGCTCGAAGCCTAGCATCAAAGATCCTTCGAGCCGGATTTTTCTGGCCAACTTTGAAACAGGACAGCCAACAGAAAATAAGGTCATGCAACAATTGCCAAAAACACGCACCACTGATACACATACCTGCCGAGCAAATGCATCATTCAGATATCAGCTGGCCATTTAACCAATGGGGTTTGGATATACTCGGACCCTTCCCTACGGCACCGGGGCAGGTAAAATTTCTTATTGTCGGAATTGACTATTTCTCCAAGTGGGTTGAAGCCCAACCTTTAGCAAAAATAACATCACAACAAATGATTTCGTTCGTCTGGAAAAATATTATTTGCCGTTTCGGCATACCTCAACATATCACAACTGACAATGGTCGCCAGTTCGCCGATCAGAAATTCCAATATTTTTTGCAGAATCTCAAAATAAAGCAACACTTTACCTCTGTTGAACATCCTCAAGCAAACGGACTAGCTGAGGCCGCAAACAAGGTCATCTTGCATGCACTAAAGAAAAAGCTAGATGACGCCAAAGGACTGTGGGCCGAATTAATACCCGAGGTACTCTGGGGATACAACACCACCCCGCAAACATCAACAAAGGAAACGCCATTCAGGCTGGTATATGGATCGGAAGCCATGATTCCCCTGAAAATCTCCCAGAACTCCATCCGAACTTATATCGACAACCAAGAAGAAGCTTGGAGATCCGAGCTCGACATCATCGAAGAAGTTAGAGACATCGCCGCCTTGAAGCAACGCGCAGCGCAGCAAGTCATAGCTCGACAATACAACAAGTCGGTCAGAAACAGATCATTCGTTAAAGGAGACTTAGTCCTCCGCAAAACCGACACTGCTCGGAAACCACCAACACATGGAAAACCACCAATTGGGACGGCCCATACTGAGTATCCGAAGCACTCGGCCAAGGAGCATACAAGCTAGAATCACTAGATGGTAAACTCTTGCCTAACACATGGAATGTGTCTTCCTTAAAGAAATTTTATAGTTAAAAAACAGGGACAGGCTTGTACTCTTTTTCCTACTACCAAGATTTTATCCCAAAGGGTTTTGCTTGGAGAGGTTTTAATGAGGCTAGCCTACCTGCACCTTTGTATTTAAAAGGTCCAAAAAGACTCCGAGTATACAGGAGACGAATATTATCTTATTCAAATAACTATATGGATGATCTTATCAATCAAATATAACTCTATCAATACAGCTTAGACAAGTGCCAATACTCGTCTAAGCTACAAACTACCATCATCAGATAACATCATCAAACACAACTCCAATAAACTCGGAAACATATCCGAACAATCACAAATAGCTTTTATAAAAAGCATCAAATTCAAAATTCAAACAAATCAATTCAAGAAAAGTCGAAAAAACACGAGCTATACTGTTACATATGCAAAACAAATTCAAAGAAGTTTCCTAACAAAACACCCTAAACATTATCGGCTTCGTCTTCTGCGTCCCCATCATCTTCAATCAACTGACCATCTCGCACTATCTTTCCAGGATCCATGCCAGAGAGATCGGCATCCGGAACCAAAAACTTAACCTGCAACCTTGCCCTTTCAAAACCTTCAACAAACGAATCCAATATCTCATCCGCCTTTTTCTTCTCCATATCCTTAAACTGAGCAGTAACCTCAATCAGACGAGTTTGCATGTTCACCAGATCACTTTCCTTTTTCTTCAAATCCTCCACATCCTTGGAATAACTTTCCTTAGTCTCCTTCAGCAACTTCTCGGTCTCAGTCAAACGGGCGTGAAGCTCAGCAGCAAGACTCTTACACTTAACCAACTCCTCCTTCAAAACAGACACCTCTCCCTTTTCTGCAGCAACCCCATTATATTTCAACTCCTGGCTACGCCCAAGACTTGCAAGGCGCAGCCCAACAACCTAGAGAACAAAATAAACCAAAACCCATAAGACTCCCAAAGGAAAAATAAAAGAAAATCAGTAGGTTATTACCTGCATATATTGCCCAATAGCCATATCCCCAACCTCCTTTGCAAGAGTAACATCCGCCGATGATTGGCAATACTCGTCCACAACAGCCATATAAGGATACTCCTTTCCCCACACCGAAAATGCCTCACTTTGTTCAGAAATTTCGTGCAGCCTTTTTTTTATTTCCCATAAAAGCCTGTATCTCTTCCAAAGGAACACCTAACTCTTTTTCATCAGAATCATCCGATAAATCCACAAGATCGGACTTCTTTCTCTTCTTCACAATCACCTTCCTCTGACCTTGATGAAGCTGCGTAACCTCGCCAGTCCCAACAACCTTCTCAGCATTAGATGACGATACCTCCTTCTCCAAATTCTTATTCTTGAACCGCGTCCTCAAAGACGCAGCAGAGACACCAGGATTCTTCCCACCTACAAAAAATAATTTATGTTAGACTTTTCAGAAAAAAAGACAGACATCGACATAAGCCCTAAAAACTCACCAAAATACTCTACAACAGCACCTTTATCCTCCTCCCACTTCAGCAACTCATACATCGATATCAAATTTTTTCGATCAACATTCTCCACCAAAAACTCTATCAGACATTCGTTCCTCGGCGATATCACCTCCGGGCCGAGTATATTTTGCGGCTCCGAGCACCAAAACAGAGGAAACTTCTCAGCAAGATTTTCATCAATAAAAAACGGAAAGTCCTCCTCTGAACTCCTGACTTTAAAATACATCTCTTTGAAGTCTTTAAAAGAAGACTTGTAAAGTTTGAAAATCCCAAATCCCGGGGTACTATTGAAGTTCACCCAATCCCCCTTCCACACCCCTTTAGCTTGAAATAAAGAAAAAAATAGATCCACAGACGGCACCTCCTCTAGGAATTCCATCAAAACCTCAAAGGATCGCAGAAAAGACCACCCATTGGGATGAAGCTGTGATGGAGCGCAGTTGAGCTATTTAAGAACCTGACACTCAAACTCCGTAAACGGAAGCCTAACCCGCAATTCTTCAAGCAAACAACTATGCATGTAGAAGAACCCAAACCCCCACTCTCGGTGATAAACTCTATCATCCACACTACACGGTAACAACTCTACCTTCACTCCGGAACCCACCCTCACTAATTTCTTCACATCCACCTCCCTCACCGCCGCCTCATCAGAGAAAAGTGACACCCGTGATTTAACATCTTCCCCTACCCAATCATAAGACCAATCCACCTTATCCTTTTTCTCTTTCTCAAAACCCATTAGCTCAAAAAGCAGTATGAGATTAACAGAAAAAAGAAGAAACAGAGAAGAAAACGCAGAAACGGATCAGAAATGAAAAAGGAGAATCATACCTCTCTTACTCATTCTTCAAAGAAGCAAGCATATAACCAAAAGCCAACAACACCCAAACAAAAATCTGAAAGGATAAAAGCAATTAAAGGAACAAGACGTTCCAAATGATAACCCCCACTCCCAAAGCCACATCAAACAGTGAACCCAACATTGGGAATCAACAAACTTAAATGAAACCATTACTCTTTCTCTTTCATCAGAAAATAACGGACACGACTCCCCAAGTACCAAAAATTTAAAACACAAAATCATCTTTTAATGAAGTCAGTTGATCTGGGGGCCCATCCACTAACCCACGCAAGCCGAGTTATAACTCATCCAAAAAAGCTCAACCTGCTTCATTAAAATCCTCCTCAGGCTAAGCTTGGGGGCTGTGATATGATCATCATTATCTCATAATGGTCGTCATTATTATACGTTATAACTCGGCCCCATAACCATTAGCAACATATGATGTACCTCGTTATCTTCCGTTACTATTCGGAATTATGAGCAATAACTCGGTGACAATAACATCTCCATCATAACCGACGTTCCAACGACAAAATAAGGTCGGTTACGATATCACTCAGTTAAACGGTAATGCCGAGAATATAACGGACAAAGAACTCGTCATGTATAAAAGGGAAGTAGACTATTTCTAAAGACCTAAGTTTTCCTGAATAAACGAGAATACACACTGACTTAAGCTTCGGAGTGCCTTTGCAGGTATACTCCCCTCTTTTCGTATTGCTCGTGTTCTCACATCCACGACGAACATAAAGAATTCGGATTCCAAGAGACGGACGTTCAACTTTGCAGCACATAGCTCGGCTGGTCTCGAGGAGTTGAAGCCGATCTATTTCCCAGGCAAGATCAATAAATAGAGATTTTTTTTATAAATAGGGAATTAGAGATGATTGATATAAATCGGACAATAGATATAACAGATATAAGTTGGCAAATAGGGATAACAGATATAAATTGGAATATAGAGATGATTGATATAAATCGAAAAATAGAGATGACTGATATAAATCGGATAATAGAGATGACTGTTATAGATCAACAAATAGAGATTTTTGATATAAATTGGCAAATAAAGATGATTGATATAAATCAGACAATAGATATAGATCGGCAAATAGAGATGACTGATATATAAATTGAAAAATAGAGATGACTGATATAAATTAGAAAATAGAGATGACATATATAGATCAGAAAATAGATATAGATCGGAAAACAGATAAAGATCGACAAAACATATATAAATCGGCAAAATAGATATAGATCGGAAAAGCAGATATAGATCGGAAAAGCAAATATAGATCGGCAAATAGATATACCATAAATGAATTGAAAAATAAAGATGACAGATATTGATCGAAAAAGCAGATATAGATCGGAAAAACATATATAAATCGGCAAAACAGATATAGATTGGCAAAACAGATATATCAGAGATGAATTGAAAAATAGAGAGATGACAGATAATGATCGGAAAAATAGATATAGATCGACAAATAGATATACCATAGATGAATTAAAAAATAAAGATAACAGATATTGATCGAAAAAGCAGATATAGATCGGCAAATAAATATATCAGATGATTTGAAAAATACAAAGATGATAGATAATGATCAAAAAAGTAGATATAGATCGGAAAAATAGATATAAATCGGCAAAACAGATATAGATTGGCAAAACAGATATAGATCGGCAAATAGATAAACCAGAGATGAATTGAAAAATAGAGAGAAAAACAGATATAGATCAAAAAAACAGACATAGATCGAAAAAACAGATATAGATCGGCAAATAGATAAACCAGAGATGAATTGAAAAATAGAGAGAAAAACAGATATAGATCAAAAAAACAGACATAGATCGAAAAAACAGATATAGATCGGCAAATAGATAAACCAGAGATGAATTAAAGAATAGAGAGATGACAGATAATGATCGGAAAAACAGATATAGATCGGCCTTTTTTGGGCCTTAATGATTTACTATATGACCTTTGTTTACAAAGGTGCAGGTAAGTTTGAAGCCATTGGAAGGAAATGGGGCCTATAGAAAGAAGGGTATTTATTTCGAGGCCCCACGGTGGACGCCAATTATTCTTGTATGGATACCTGAAGGGAGAGCTCGGTCCCTGGGAGTCGACGCCGAGTTGTTATCTTCGGTCCCGACCTTTGAGCTTTTGTGGAAGTCCGAGCTTTTCTCCAAGGAGATGTCCAATTGCGCAGAACGTGAGCAAGGAACAAGGGGGGAGTGTACCTGCAAAGGCACTCCGAAGATTAAGTCAGTATTGAGAATTCAATGTATCCTTTGAAGATAAAATATCATACCTTTATAGGTGAGATAAAATAGGTCGGTTACGTTTCTATTGATCATCTGAATTGAAGAGCAATTAATAGGTTTTAACAAGTGATAATGTCTGATTGTAACGTATAACGCCGAGTTATAACGTAAAGTGCCGAGTTATGGTGTATAATGCCGAGTTATTATATATAATGCCGAATTATGATATTGGATTTGTAACGGCCGTATCATAGCCCCCAAGCTTAGCCTGGCTATATTTTGATAAAGCAGGTTGAGCTTTTTTTAGTTATAACTCGGCGATTTGAGTTATAGGTATGGAGCCCCCAGATCAACTTACTTTATTAAAATAATGAATAATTTGAATTTTCAGACGTAATTTGAAGTTAACGTGCATTGGAAAGTGTAGTAGTCTTATCATTGATTGTGCCTTTGATTTTTCCAATAAAATTTTGAACCGTTGATTTAATAGATGCAACGGTTAGGTTTTTTCATGGAACCGAGTAGTTAATTTGAATAGTTGCTGAGACGATGTTGATTAAAGTGAATTGGTTGGGCGAGAATATTGAGTTAGTTCACTGTTGTTGGGTGATTTGATTGAGTTTGATTGCGCATGTGTAAACGATGCGACTTTGAATTGAAGAGTTGTCGCCAATGGATAATTATTTTTACTTGTATGATATGTGATTGAGTTTGTTGACTGTTTATAGTCATAGTTCGGAATTGAAGACTGAGTTTGATTGCGCATGTGTAAATGATGCGACTTTGAATTGAAGAATTATCACGAATGGATAATTGATTGAAGATTGTGTTTGATTGCGCATGTGTAAACGATGCGACTTTGAATTGAAGATTTACCGCGAATGGATAATTGATTGAAGATCGTTGATAGTCATAGTTCAGAAGATAGTTGATATAGATCTGATGATAGTTGATATAGATTTGACAAAGAGTGATAATGATTGATATAGAGACAATAATGATTGATACAGCTCGGATAATTATTAATATAAATCTAGAGTTTCTCTCTTTTTCTTTTATTTGTTTGATTTTATTTCCGATCTTGTCCCTTCACTGGAGCTGTTGAAACGCGGTCGTTTCGGGGCCATCGCTGCTGAGTTTGAGATTGGAAATGGTGGGAGGAGGGAGCAGGAGGGAGGAGGCGCCGGTCATAAACAGCTCCAACGTGTTTGCAGCACTCGGAAGCCTCAAGAAGAAGAACAAAAAGCCTGAGACTCTGAGAAGGAACAGGCTTCATCCAAGGAGAGAGCCTCCTCGTCCTCTTTCACCGCCGCTTCCTCCACTGCACAACAGCAGGAGAAAAAAGAGGTTTTCCGGGCCCCGGCGCCACTCACGTCGAAGTCATGGGCTGACGTTGACGATGAGGATGATGACGACTACTACGCCATCACCGCTCCACCTCAATCCGTTTGGGGCGCTCCTGTTGCTGCTGCAGCTGAATCTGAGGCCCATGCTGAGGTGAACATAAAACTTTGAGCATTATTTCTTTTTTTAATTGGATTATTCTGTTTATGTGTGTTGGATCAGTACTGCTGAAACTTGATATGCAATGGCTTGAATCGTTTATTTTTTAACTATGGATGGTGATGATCGTTGCCTTGATGCAGAGAGTGTGTAATTTTTTTTATTATTGTTTTTTATTTAACTCCGCCTATGTTACACTTGCGGTACATAGCCGATCCCAAGCCCGGATAAAGGAGGAGGGTTGTGTTAGGTTTTCGGCAACTAACATAAAAATATAGCCGAACCCCCATGACATGAATCAAAGATATTATTGCGCTAAAACTAGGTCGTTGCCCGGAAGCAACGCGCCGTATGGCTCGAGTACGGTGTCAAAGCAAGAGCCGCTGCATCGGTGCCCGGATGTAGTGTTAAATGAGCAAGGGTTCCGCGTTTCTGTGAACGGACGAGGGTAAATAAGCTAGTTCACAAAGTAAAAGGTAAAGGTCAAAGCGACAGAAGGTTGAGATTTGGGACATGGAACATAGGCACTCTAACAGGAAAGTCCATGGAGGTGGTGGATACCATGACAAGGGGGAAGATTAACATTATGTGCCTACAAGAAACGAAATAGGTTGGTGCAAAGGCTAGGGAGTTGGATACTTCTGGTTTCAAACTTTGGTATACAGGAAAGGTGAAGAATAGGAATGGAGTTGGAATAATTGTGGATAAGCAGTGGAAGAAGGACGTAGTTGATGTCAAGAGGGTGGGAGATCGGATCATCTCTATCAAACTTGTGGTGGAGGGAGGTGCTTTCCATGTGATTAGCGCTTATGCACCGCAAGTGGGTTCGGACGAACAACACAAGATAAAGTTTTGGGAGGATCTAGAGAGTTTGGTTCAAGGCATACCTATGGGAGATAAGATTTTCTTAGGAGGAGATTTAAATGGCCATGTTGGGAGAGAAGTGACTGGATATGGGAGTATTCACGGAGGCCATGGTTTCGGGGTGATCAATGCCGAGGGTAAAACTATTTTGGACTTTTCCTCAACTTTTGATCTTCTCATCGCAAATACATGTTTTAAAAAGAGAGACGAACATCTTATAACATATAAGAGTGGCATGACAAGCTCTCAAATCGACTTCTTCTTGTTGAGGAGAGTCGACCGGAA
This sequence comes from Arachis duranensis, assembly GCF_000817695.3. Taxonomy (NCBI): domain Eukaryota; kingdom Viridiplantae; phylum Streptophyta; class Magnoliopsida; order Fabales; family Fabaceae; genus Arachis; species Arachis duranensis. The sequence goes on along the minus strand of NW_026265148.1, from coordinate 2,512 downwards.
ATTTTGCATTAACTGTAAAATTATCCCGGGAGAGAGTTTGACAACACAACATAGGGTGCTCGTCATGGATTTTCGCGTTGAG
>NW_026265148.1:0-707 GCF_000817695.3 Arachis duranensis | reverse complement strand
AAAAGGCATCAACTGGTTAACCAAGCTTTTTAATGAGATTTTAAGGTCAAAGAAGATGCTTGATGAGTGGAGAAAGAGCACATTGGTACCTATCTACAAGAATAAGGGAGATATACAAAGTTGCGGAAACTATAGATGGATTAAGCTTATGAGTCATACTATGAAGTTATGGGAAATGGTGATAGAACGGAGGTTGAGAAAAGAGATACAAGTAACAGAGAACCAATTTGGATTTATGCCAGGAAGATCTACCACTGAAGCGATATACCTATTAAGAAGGATGATGGAGAGGTATCGTAGTAATAAAAGAGATCTACATATGGTGTTTATTGATTTGGAAAAAACGTATGATAGGGTACCAAGAGAGGTCTTATGGAAGGTTTTAGAAAAGAGGAGAGTAAGGATCGCATATATTCGGGCAATTAAAGACATGTATGATGGGGCCACAACTAGTGTGAAGACTCAAGGGGGTGTGACGGAGGAATTCCCTATTGGTATAGGATTACACCAGGGATCATCCTTAAGTCCATACCTTTTCACATTAGTTTTGGAAGTACTCACAGAGCACATCCAAGAGCCTGTGCCATGGTGCATGCTGTTTGCCGATGATATCGTCCTTATGGGAAAGTCAAGGGAAGACCTAAATAAGAAGTTGGAGTTATGGAGAGAAGCTTTAGAAGTGTATGGTCTGCGCATAAGCCGTAGCA
>NW_026265147.1:29911-31053 GCF_000817695.3 Arachis duranensis | reverse complement strand
CCTCTTTTGGAGAGAACTCATTGCTAGAGTACAAATATTGGTTTCTAGCAACAGTGTCTATAAGCTCTTGAGCTTCTTCAAGTGTCTTCCTCATGTGTATAGATCCACCAGCTGAGTGGTCTAAAGACATCTGAGCTTTTTCTGTAAGCCCATAGTAGAAAATGTCTAACTGTACCCACTCTGAAAACATTTCAGAGGGACATTTCCTTAGCATACCTCTATACCTCTCCCAGGCATTGTAAAGGGATTCATTACCCTCTTGTTTAAAGCCTTGGATGTCCAGCCTTAGCTGTGTCATCCTCTTTGGAGGGTAAAAATGATTCAGGAATTTGTCTGTATGCTGCAGGTTTATTCCTTACAGAAGTGGTTGAGGAAGCCTTGTTAGAGGGATTACTGTCAGCACTCTCAGGTGTCTGATCCTCCCTTGGCGTTTGGACGCCAGGAATGGGTGAAGTTTGGGCGTTAAACGCCAACTTCTCTCCCTTTTCTGGCGTTTGAACGCCAGAACTGGGCAAGGAATGGGCGTTTAACGCCAGCTTTGCTTCCCTTTCTGGCGTTTGAACGCCAATAGCATTCCTCTCTGGGCTCTTACTGTCCTTAGAGGGATTTTGAACAGTGGTTTGGTTGTCCTCTGTCAATTGTTCCTTGTTTGGCTTTTTACTCTTTTGAGCAGTGTTATTCAGGGTCTTCCCACTTCTCAATTGAATTGCTTGACATTCCTCTGTTATCTGTTGAGATATTTGCTGTTTTGCTTGATTCAACTGAAGTTCTATGTTCTTGTTAGCAACTTTAGTTTCATGGAGCATCTCTTTAAAGTCTGCTAACTGTTCTGTCATCAGGAGCAATTGCTGATTAAGCTCATTTATCTGTTCTTGAGGACTAGGGTCAGTGACTACTGCCATGACTTCCTCTTTCGGAGAGAACTCATTGCTAGAGTACAAATATTGGTTTCTAGCAACAGTATCTATAAGCTCTTGAGCTTCTTCAATTGTCTTCCTCATGTGTATAGATCCACCAGCTGAGTGGTCTAAAGACATCTGAGCTTTTTCTGTAAGCCCATAGTAGAAAATGTCTAACTGTACCCACTCTGAAAACATTTCAGAGGGACATTTCCTTAGCATACCTCTATACCTCTCCCAGGC
>NW_026265147.1:24562-27860 GCF_000817695.3 Arachis duranensis | reverse complement strand
TAAGTAATGTTTTTCAAAAATGTTTTCAAAATTTTTTTTACTTAATTTTCGAAAAATCACTTCCCTTCTTCTCACATCCTTCTATTTATGGACTAACACTACTCCTCAATGCACAATTCGAACTCCATCTTTCCTTGATAAGTTCGAATTTTCTACCTATTCCTTCTATTTTTCTTTTCCTCTGACACCTTAAGGAATCTCTATACTGTGACATAGAGGATTCTATATTTTCTTGTTTTCTTCTCTTTCTTATGAGCAGGAGCAAAGACAAAGGCATTCTTGTTGAGGCTGATCCTGAACCTGAAAGGACCTTGAAGCGAAAGCTAAGAGAAGCCAAGGCACAACTCTCTGAAGAAGAACCCATGGCAGCCGAAAACAACAACAATGCCAATAATGCAAGGAGGGTGCTGGGTGACTTTACTGCACCTACTCCCGATTTCTATGGGAGAAGCATCTCTATCCCTATCATTGGAGCAAACAACTTTGAGCTTAAGCCTCAATTAGTTTCTCTGATGCAACAGAATTGCAAGTTCCATGGACTTTCATTGGAAGATCCTCATCAGTTTTTAGCTGAATTCTTGCAAATCTGTGACACTGTCAAGACTAATGGGGTTGACCCTGAGGTCTACAGACTTATGCTATTCCCTTTTGCTGTAAGAGATAGACCTAGGACATGGTTGGACTCACAACCTAAAGAAAGCCTGAACTCTTGGGAAAAGCTAGTCAATGCCTTCTTGGCAAAGTTCTTTCCACCTCAAGAATTGAGTAAGCTTAGAGTGGAAGTCCAAACCTTCAGACAGAAGGAAGGAGAATTCCTCTATGAAGCTTGGGAAAGATACAAACAATTAATCAGAAAGTGTCCATCTGACATGCTTTCTGAATGGAGCATCATAGGTATTTTCTATGATGGTCTGTCTGAACTGTCCAAGATGTCTTTCGATAGCTCTGCTAGAAGATCTCTTCATCTGAAGAAGACGCCTACAGAAGCTCAAGAACTAATTGAAATGGTTGCAAATAACCAATTCATGTACACTTCTGAAAGGAATCCTGTGAACAATGGGACAAATCAGAAGAAAGGAGCTCTTGAGATTGACACTCTGAATGCCATATTGGCTCAGAACAAAATATTGACTCAGCAAGTCAATATGATTTTTCAAAGTCTATCTGGAATGCAAAATGCACCAGGCAGTACTAAGGACGCTTCATCTGAAGAAGAAGCTTATGATCCTGAGAACCCTTTAATGGAAGAGGTGAATTACATGGGAGAACCCTATGGAAATACCTATAATCCTTCATGGAGAAATCATCCAAATCTCTCATGGAAGGATCAACAGAGACCTCAACAAGGTTTCAATAATGGTGGAAGAAACAGGTTTAGCAATAGCAAGCCTTTTCCATCATCTTCTCAGCAACAGACAGAGAGTTCTAAGCAGAACAACTCTGACTTAGCAACCATGGTCTCTGATCTAATCAAAACCACTCAAAGTTTCATGTCTGAAACAAGGTCCTCCATTAGAAACTTGGAGGCATAAGTGGGTCAGCTGAGCAAGAAAATTTCTGAACTCCCTCCTAGTACTCTTCCAAGCAATACAGAAGAAAATCCAAAAGGAGAGTGCAAGGCCATCAACATGGCCGAATTTGGAGAGGAGGGAGAGGCAGTGAACGCCACTGAGGAAGACCTCAATGGACGTCCACTGGCCTCCAATAAGTTCCCTAATGAGGAACCATGGGAATCTGAGGCTACCACTGAGACCATAGAGATTCCATTGAATTTACTTCTGCCATTCATGAGCTCTGATGAGTATTCTTCCTCTGAAGAGGATGAGTATGTCACTGAAGAGCAAGTTGCTAAATACCTTTGAGCGATCATGAAGCTAAATGACAAGTTATTTGGTAATGAGACTTGGGAGGATGAACCCCCTTTGCTCACCAAAGAACTGGATTACTTGTCTAGGCAGAAACTACCTCAAAAGAGACAAGATCCTGGAAAGTTCTCAATACCTTGTGCCATAGGCACCATGACCTTCAAGAAGGCCTTGTGTGACCTAGGGTCAAGTGTAAACCTCATGTTTCTCTCTGTAATGGAGAAGCTAGGGATCTTTGAGGTGCAAGCTGCAAAAATCTCACTAGAGATGGCAGACAATTCAAGAAAACAAGCTTATGGACTTGTAGAGGATGTTCTGGTAAAAGTTGAAGACCATTACATCCCTGCTGATTTTGTAGTCCTAGAGACTGGGAAGTGCATGGATGAATCCATCATCCTTGGCAGACCCTTCCTAGCCACAACAAAGGCTGTGATTGATGTGGACAGAGGAGAATAGATCATTCAAGTGAATGAAGAATCCTTTGTGTTTAAGGCTCAAGGGTATCCCTCTGTCACCATGGAGAGGAAGCATGATGAGCTTCTCTCAAAACAGAGTCAAACAGAGCCCCCACAGTCAAACTCTAAGTTTGGTGTTGGGAGGCCATAACCAACTTTTAAGTTTGGTGTTGAACCCCCATATTCAAACTCTAAGTTTGGTATTGGGAGGTTCCAACATTACTCTGAGCATCTGTGAGGCTCCATGAGAGCCCACTGTCAAGCTACTGACATTAAAGAAGCGCTTGTTGGGAGGCAACCCAATGTTTTGTAATTATCTATTTTCCTTTGTTATTTTATGTTTTCTGTAGGTTGATGATCATGAGAAGTCACAAAATCAATTGAAAAAGCAAAAATAGAATGACAAACAGAAAGAAAAATAGCACACCCTAGAGGAGAACTTGCTGGCGTTTAAACACCAGTAAGGCTAGCAGATGGGCGTTTAACGCCCAGTCTGGCACCATTCTGGGCGTTTAACGCCAGAAAGGGGCACCAGACTGGCGTTAAACGCCAGAAAAGGGCAAGAACTTGGCGTAAACGCCAGAAATGGGCACCAGCCCGGCGTTTAACACCAGAATTGGCACAGGGAGCAATTTTGCTCGCCACTTGGTGCAGGGATGACTTTTCCTTGACACCTCAGGATCTGTGGACCCCACAGGATCCCCACCTACCCCACCACCCTCTCTCTTCTTCTTCACCCACTCACCAATCACCTCAACACCTCTTTCCCAAAAACCCTTCACCTATCAAATCCCATCTTTCTCTTCACCACTCACATCCATCCTTCATAAAACCCCACCTACCTCACCATTCAAATTCAAACCACTTTCCCACCCTAAACACTACTTCTCTCCCTTTGGCCGAACCACAAAGCCATTTCCATCTCCTTCATTTCCTCTTCTTCTACTCTCTTCTTTCTTCTTTTGCTCGAGGACGAGA
>NW_026265147.1:23820-24393 GCF_000817695.3 Arachis duranensis | reverse complement strand
AAACTCAAAAAGAGTGAATATCCGGAGATCCAACACGAGATCCGAAGAAGAGGTTGGGAAGTTCTTACCAACCCCATTCAACAAGTCAGAATCTTAATGGTTCAAGAGTTCTATGCCAATGCATGGATCACCAAGAACCATGATCAATACTTGGATTTTAGTCCAGAAAATGTAAGGTTAGCATTCAACTTGCCCATGATGCAAGGAGATGAACACCCTTACACTAGAAGGGTCAACTTTGATCAAAGGTTGGACCAAGTCTTCATAGACATTTGTGAAGAGGGCGCCCAATGGAAGAGAGATTCAAGAGGAAAGCCGGTTCAATTGAGAAGGCATGACCTCAAGCCTGTGGCTAGGGGATGGTTGGAGTTTATCCAACACTCAATCATTCCCACTAGCAACCGGTCCGAAGTTACTATAGACCGGGCTATTATGATTCATAGCATCATGATTGGAGAAGAAATAGAAGTTCTTGAGGTTATATCCCAAGAACTTTATAAGGTGGCGGACAAGTCCTCTACCTTGGCAAGGTTAGCCTTTCCTCATCTCATTTGTCACCTCTGTTATTCAGTG
>NW_026265147.1:17974-22819 GCF_000817695.3 Arachis duranensis | reverse complement strand
ACACTATCTGGATTCTGAGTTCCTAAAGAAGCCAATCATTCTGAATTTCAAAGGATAGAGTGAGATGCCAAAACTATTCAGAGGCAAAAAGCTAAAAGCCCCGCTCATCTAATTAATACTGATCTTCATAGATGTTTTTGGAATTCATTGCATATTCTCTTCTTTTTATCTTATTTGATTTTCAGTTGCTTGAGGACAAGCAACAATTTAAGTTTGGTGTTGTGATGAGCGGATAATTTATACGCTTTTTGGCATTGTTTTCAGTATGTTTTTAGTATGTTTTAGTTAGTTTTTAGTATATTTTTATTAGTTTTTAGTTAAAATTTACTTTTCTGGACTTTACTATGAGTTTGTGTGTTTTTCTGTGATTTTAGGTATTTTCTGGCTGAAATTGAGGCACTTGAGCAAAAATCTGATTCAGAGACTAAAAAGGACTGCAGATGCTGTTGGATTCTGACCTCCCTGCACTCGAAGTGGATTTTCTAGAGCTACATAAGCCCAGTTGGCGCGCTCTCAGCGGCGTTGGAAAGTAGACATTCTGGGCTTTCCAGCAATATATAATAGTCCGTACTTTTCTCAAGATTTGATGGCCCAAACCGGCATTCCAAATCAGCTCAAAACTGCCCGGCGTTAAACGCCAGAACTGGCACAAGAATGGGAGTTAAACGCCCAAACTGGCACAAAAGCTGACGTTTAACTCCAAGAAGAGTCTCTACACGAAAATGCTTCAATGCTCAGCCTAACCACACACCAAGTGGGCCCGGTAGTGGATTTTTATGTCATTTACTCATCCTTGTATACCCTAGGCTACTAGTTCTCTATAAATAGGACCTTTTGCTAGCATTCAAGAGAATCCGGAAGGTCTAAACCTTGTCTGTGGTATTCTGAGTAGGATTCAATGATTGAATGACTGTGACGAGCTTCAAACTCGCAATTGTGGGGCGTTAGTGACAGACGCAAAAGAATCACTGGATTCTATTCCAACCTGATTGAGAACCGACAGATGATTAGCCGTGCCGTGACAGAGTGCGTAGAACATCTTAACTGAGAGGATGGGAGGTAGCCACTGACAACGGTGAAACCCTACATACAGCTTGCCATGGAAAGGAGTAAGAAGGATTGGATGAAGACAGTAGGAAAGTAGAGAGACGGAAGGGACAAAGCATCTTCATACGCTTATCTGAAATTCCTACCAATGAATTACATAAGTATCTCTATCTTTATCTTTATGTTTTATTCATCATTCATAACCATTTGAGTTTGCCTGACTAAGATTTACAAGATGACCATAGCTTGCTTCATACCAACAATCTCTGTGGGATCGACCCTTACTCGCGTAAGGTTTATTACTTGGACGACCCAGTGCACTTGCTGGTTAGTTGTGCGAAGTTGTGATAAAGAGTTGAGATTACAATTGTGCGTACCATGTTGATGACGCCATTGATGATCACAATTTCACGCACCAAAGTCCAAACCTTCAGACAGAAGGAAGGTGAATCCCTCTATGAAGCTTGGGAAAGATACAAACAATTGATCAGAAAGTGTCCATCTGACATGCTTTTTGAATGGAGCATCATAGGTATCTTCTATGATAGTCTGTCTGAACTGTCGAAGATGTCATTGGACAACTCTGCTGGAGGATCTCTTCATCTGAAGAAGATGCCTGCAGAAGCTCAAGAACTCATTGAAATGGTTGCAAATAACCAATTCATGTACACTTCTGAAAGCAATCCTGTGAACAATGGGACGAATCAGAAGAAAGGAGTTCTTGAGATTGATACTCTGAATGCCATATTGGCTCAGAACAAAATATTGACTCAGCAAGTCAATATGATTTCTCAAAGTCTGTTTGGAATGTAAGCTGCACCAGGCAGTACTAAGGACGCTTCATCTAAAGAAGAAGCTTATGATCCTGAGAACCCTTCAATGGAAGAGGTGAATTACATGGGAGAATCTTATGTAAACACCTATAATCCTTCATGGAGAAATCATCCAAATCTCTCATAGAAGGATCAACAGAGACCTCAACAAGGTTTCAACAACAATAATGGTGGAAGAAATAGGTTTAGCAATGGCAAGCCTTTTCCATCATCTTCTCAGCAACAGATAGAGAATTCTAAGCAGAGCCACTCTGACTTAGCAACCGTGGTCTCTGATCTAATCAAAACCACTCAAAGTTTCATGACTGAAACAAGGTCATCCATTAGAAACTTGGAGGCACAAGTCAGACAGCTGAGCAAGAAAATTACTGAACTCCCTCCTAGTACTCTTCCAAGCAATATAGAAGAAAATCCAAAAGGAGAGTGCAAGGCCATCAACATGGCCGAATTTGGACAGGAGGAAGAGGCAGTGAGCGCCACTGAGGAAGACCTTAATGGATGTCCACTGGCCTCCAATGAATTCCCTAATGAGGAACCATGGGAATCTGAGGCTCACACTGAGACTGTAGAGATTCCATTGTATTTACTTCTGCCATTCATGAGCTCTGATGAGTATTCTTCCTCTGAAGAGGATGAAGATGTCACTGAAGAGCAAGTTGCTAAGTACCTTGGAGCAATCATGGAGCTAAATGACAAGTTATTTGGTAATGAGACTTGGGAGAACGAACCTCCTTTGCTCACCAAAGAACTGGATGACTTGTCTAGGCAGAAATTACCTCAAAAGAGACAGGACCCTGGGAAGTTCTCAATACCTTGTACCATAGGCACCATGACCTTTAAGAAGGCTCTGTGTGACTTAGAGTCAAGTATAAACCTTATGCCTCTCTCTGTAATGGAGAAGCTAGGGATCTTTGAGGTACAAGCCGCAAGAATCTCACTAGAGATGGCAGACAATTCAAGAAAATAAGCTTATGGACTTGTAGAGGATGTTCTGGTAAAGATTGAAGACCATTACATCCCTACTGATTTCATAGTCCTAGAGACTGGGAAGTGCATGGATGAATCCATCATCCTTGGCAGACCCTTCCTAGCCACAACAAAGGCTGTGATTGATGTTGACAGAGGTGAACTGATCATTCAAGTGAATGAAGAATCCTTTGTGTTTAAGGCTCAAGGATATCCCTCTGTAACAATGGAGAGGAAGCATGAAGAGCTTCTCTTAAAACAGAGTCAAATAGAGCCCCCACAGTCAAACTCTAAGTTTGGTGTTGGGAGGCCACAACCAACTTCTAAGTTTGGTGTTGAACCCCCACATTCAAACTCTAAGTTTGGTGTTGGGAGGTTCCAACATTGCTCTGATTATCTGTAAGGCTCCATGAGAGCCCACTGTCAAGCTACTGACATTAAAGAAGCGCTTGTTGGGAGGCAACCCAATGTTATATCCATTTTCCTTTGTTATTTTATGTTTTCTGTAGGTTGATGATCATGGGAAGTCAAAATATCAATTGAAAAAGCAAAAACAGAATGAAAAATAGAAAGAAAAATAGCACACCCTGGAGGAAGATCTTGCTGGCGTTTAAACGCTAGTAAGGGCAGCAATTGGGCGTTTAACGCCCAGTCTGGCACCATTCTGGGAGTTTAACGCCAGAAAGGGGCACCAGACTGGCGTTAAACGCCAGGAAAGGGCAAGAAGTTGGCGTTAAACGCCAGAAATGGGCACCAGCCCAATGTTTAATGCCAGAATTGGCATGAAGAGCATTTTTGCTCGCCACTTGATGCAGGGATGAATTTTCCTTGACACCTCAGGATCTGTGGACCCCACAGGATCCCCACCTACCCCACCACCCTCTCTCTTCTTCACCCATTCACCAATCACCTCAACACCTCTTCCCCAAAAACCCCTCACCTATCAAATCCCACTATTCTCTTCACCACTCACATCCATCCTTCATAAAACCCCACCTACCTCACCATTAAAATTCCAACCACTTTCCCTCCCAAACCCACCCATAATGGCCGAACCTACCCCTCTCTCCACCCCTATATAAACCCATCTTCACTCCTTCATTTTCACACAACCTAAACACTACTTCTCCCGTTTGGCCGAACCACAAAGCCATCTCCATCTCCTCTATTTCTTCTTCTTTTACTCTTTTCTTTCTTCTTTTTGCTCGAGGACGAGCAAACTTTTAAGTTTGGTGTGGTAAAAGCATTGCTTTTTGTTTTTCCATAACCATTTATGGCATCCAAGGACGGAAAAACCTCTAAAAAGAGGAAAGAGAAGGCAAAAGCTTCCACCTCCGAGTCATGGGAGATGGAAAGATTCATCTCAATGGTGCATCAATACCCCTTCTATGAAGTTGTGGCCATGAAGAAGGTGATCCCCGAGGTCCCTTTCAAACTCAAAAAGAGTGAATATCCGGAGATCCAACATGAGACGAAGAAGAGGTTGGGAAGTTCTTACCAACCCCATTCAATAAGTCGGAATCTTAATGGTTCAAGAGTTCTATGCCAATGCATGGATCACCAAGAACCATGATCAAAGTGTGAACCCGGACCCAAAGAATTGGCTTACAATGGTTCGGGGGAAATGCTTAGATTTTAGTCCGGAAAATGTAAGGTTGGCATTCAACTTGCCCATGATGCAAGGAGATGAACACCTGTACACTAGAAGGGTCAACTTTGGTCAAAGGTTGGACCAAGTCCTCAAAGACATTTGTGAAGAGGGCGCTCAATGGAAGAGAGATTCAAGAGGGAAGCCGGTTCAACTGAAAAGGCATGACCTCAAGCCCGTGGCTAGGGGATGGTTGGAGTTTATCCAACGCTCAATCATTCCCACTAGCAACCGGTCTGAAGGACAAGCCAAAAGAGGTTTACCCAGTTATGTGTCTGTGGCATGTATGTATCCGGTGGTAATACTGGAAGACAGAGTGCTTTGGGCCACAGCCAAGACTCATAAAGTAGC
>NW_026265147.1:8396-17895 GCF_000817695.3 Arachis duranensis | reverse complement strand
CACTATCTGAATTCTGAGTTCCTATAGATGCCAATCATTCTAAACTTCAAAGGATAAAGTAAGATGCCAAAACTGTTCAGAAGCAAAAAGCTACTAGTCCCACTCATCTAATTGGAGCTAAGTTTCATTTATATTTTGGAGTCTATAGTATGTTCTCTTCTTTTTATCCTATTTGATTTTCAGTTGCTTGGGGACAAGCAACAATTTAAGTTTGGTGTTGTGATGAGCGGATAATTTATACGCTTTTTGGCACTGTTTTTAGTATGTTTTTAGTACATTTTAGTTAGTTTTTAGTATGTTTTTATTAGTTTTTATTCAAAATTCACTTTTCTGGGCTTTACTATGATTTCAGGTATTTTCTGGCTGAAATTGAGGGACCTGAGCAAAAATCTGATTCAGAGGCTGAAAAGGACTGCAGATGCTGTTGGATTCTGACCTCCCTGCAATCAAAGTGGATTTTCTGGAGTTATAGAAGCCCAATTGGCACGCTCTCAATTGCGTAGGAAAGTGGACATCCTGGGCTTTCTATCAATGTATAATAGTCCATATTTTGCCCGAGATTTGATGGCCCAAACCGGCGTTGCAAATCAGCTTCAGAATTCCCGGCGTTTAACGCCGGAACTGGCACAAAAGTTGGAGTTAAACGCCCAAATTGGCACAAAAGCTGGCGTTTAACTCCAAGAAAAGTCTCTACACATGAAAGTTTCAATGCTCATCCCAAGCACACACCAAGTGGACCTCGGAAGTGGATTTTTACGTCATTTACTCATTTCTGTATATCCTAGGTTACTAGTTCACTATAAATAGGATCTTTTGACATTGTATCTTTACCTCGTGACACTTTACACATTTCATATTGTACCTTCTACGGCATGAGTCTCTAAACCCCATGGTTGGGGGTGAGGAGCTCTGCTGTGTCTTGATGGATTAATGCAATTACTACTGTTTTTCATTCAATCACGCTTGCTTCCATTCTAAGATATCACTTGTTCCTCAACTTGATGAATGTGATGATCCGTGACACTCATCATCATTCTCATCTATGAACGTGTGCCTGACAATCACCTCCGTTCTACCTTAGATTGAGTGGATATCTCTTGGATTCATTAATCAGAATCTTCGTTGTATAAGCTAGAATCCATTGGCGGCCATTCTTGAGAATCCGGAAGGTCTAAACCTTGTCTGTGGTATTCTGAGTAGGATTCAGGAATTGAATGACTGTGACGAGCTTCAAACTCGCGATTGTGGGGCGTTTGTGACAGACGCAAAACAATCATTGGATTCTATTCCGACATGATCAAGAACCGACAGATGAATAGCCCTGCTGTGACAGAGCGCATTGAACATTTTCACTGAGAGGATGGGAGGTAGCCATTGACAACGGTGAAACCCTACATACAGCTTGCCATGGAAGGAGCCTTGCGTGCATGAAGAAGAAGACAGTAGGAAAGCAGAGATTCAGAAGATAGAGCATCTCCAAAAAACCTCAACCTGTTCTCTATTACTGCAAAACAAATATTTATTTCATGTTCTTTTACTTTTCACAATTAAACTTGAGAATTGTTGATATCCTGACTAAGAGTTACAAGGTAACCATAGCTTGCTTCAAGGCAACAATCTCCGTGGGATCGACCCTTACACACGTAAGGTATTACTTGGATGACCCAGTGCACTTGCTGGTTAGTTGTGCGGAATTGCAAAAGTGTGATTGCAATTTCGTGCACCAGTTTACTCCTACTCCTTCTTCTTATCTCTTATTCTAAGTTCTCCTTCTTTTATTAGTTGCATTTGATTCCTTTTTCTCTTTTCCTCTTAGTTACATTGTAATGCTTGGCATGGGGAGGTCGGTTACTGATGAACTATATTTTGTTGGTATAGAATTTTACCAAATATGTTCATCGTAAGTATAGTCTAAACCAATAAGCTATAGTACATCAAACAAAGAAAGTGTGTGTCCACAATTCAAATCAATAACCGAGAGTATTGCTCCCGAGTCGTTCTCCCTAGGAGTTGCCTTAAGATGCACATCATTGGCTAGGAGTCTCTTGGTGTTTGAGGTTGAGTACGAAGAATGTAAACAAACTTGCATAAAAGTAATGAACAAATAGCAATGAAACTAAGGGGCACAAGAATTTGAAATCAAGCAGGAGTGAATGATAATCAGTCAATATAAAAGCCTTGGCTAGGGTTTCCACCTATCATCATTATCTCTATCAATTGTGGTATCAATTGGTTATTGCTCCACTTAGTCAACCTCTAACTATGAAGGAAAGTCAAGTGAAAATAATCAACTTGAGTCCATAAGTCCTAGTCAAACCCTAGTGAGAGACTAGAGTTAGTGTCATTCCAGTCAATTAGCATCTTCCAATTATCAATCAACAAAAGCTTTGACAATTCAAGTGTCTCCAATTTTCCAACCCCTAGGCCAAGAGTGAAATTCTACTCCATAGCTAAAGTAAACATTTTCTCAAACAATTGGTGAGCAACAATGGAAGGCATCAAAAAATTAAGAATGAAAATTGAATTAAAGTTATCTATTGCAAACAATTAACAACAATCAACAATTAACATGAAATTCCTCAATTCATTAATGCAAACCAAAGTAACAAAGTCTAGATGCAAGATCCACAATACTAGAACAACAAAAACACTAAATTGAGAGTGGAAGAAGAAGATCTACAACTAGAACAATGTGGAATTGAGTTAATATTAGATCTTACCAAAGAATCCAAGTACAATTGGAGATGAAAAAGCCAAAAGCCTATAGAGAAGTTGGAGTTTCTCTCTCTAAAAATGCAACTTCCCAAAACTAACTAAAAATGAGTAAAAGATCCTAATCCCCTTCAATCCTTGGTGCTTTATGTCTTTTCCCACCAGAATTCTCCTCTAAACTGGGTCTGAATCTCTCTTGAAATCGCCGATCACATTTTCATTAAAGAGGTCACGTGTGCGTGACACGCGTACGCGTCGATGGGTTTTTTTGCTATTCACGCGTATGCGCCAAGCATGCATACACGTCGATGAGAATTCTATCCAGCTACGCGGAAGTGTCCCTTTTCGCGCGCCAATCCAAGATCTAGCCCCCCACGCTTGGGCATCGGTTGCGCGTGCGTGTCGGTGCTTGTGCTCCAAAGCTCCATTTTTATGCTCCTTCCACTTATGCATGCTTCCATTCCCTCTTTTAGACCATTCTTGCCCCTATAAGCTCTGAAATCACATAACAAATAGATCACGGCATCGAATGGTAATAAAGAGAGATTAAAATATAGCTTATTTAGAGCCTAAAAAGCATGTTTTCAACCATTAAATAAAATTTGGAAGGAAACACAAAGCTATGCATTTTATGTGGATAAGTGTAAAGGAAGTTGATGAAATCCTCTAGATTACGCACAAAATATACCACAAAATAGTGGCGCATCATATCCCCCCACACTTAAATTAAGCATGTCCTTATGCTAAAGATTAAAGACCAAAGAACATAGGAGAAGGAGTTTATTGATGTGCAATCTACCTATATGCATGCAACTAATGCAAATGTATCTACCTACTCGGTCAGAGGTGAATCAATTCCCAAGAATATGCAAATGAGCACATAGGGCCAAAGTGACAACAATTCATGATCCTACCAATCTAATCATCAAAGTGAAGTGCATATAACTTGCATGAAGAAAGCTTGTGAAAGCTGGGAACAAAGAGTTGAGCATCAAACCCTCACCGGAAGTGTTTGCACTCTAGTCACTCAAGTGTTTAGGGTTGATTCACTCAACCCTCCTCTAATCATTCTTTCTAAGATTTATTTTTCATCTAATAATCAACACTTATTCAATGCATACGTACATATATCATGAGGTCTTTTCTTAGGTTTTAATGGGGTTAGAGTCAAGGTAAGGTTATATATATGGATAAGTGAGCTCAAGATTTGAATCTTTGATCATCATAAGCTTTCTACCTAACCTATACAACAACCTATAACAATCTAAGACAAGCCTAACTACCCATTCTTTACTCTTTCACATACTCATGCATTCTTTTTCTTTTATCACAACACATATGCATTGATCATTATTGAGCTTCACTTTGGGGCATTTTGTCCCCTTTTCATTACTTTCCCTTTTTTTTTCTTTTTCTATATTTTTTTCTTTTGATATATACATATTTTTTATTTTTTTATTTTCTCTTCCTCTTTTAATTTTTTTTCTTTTGCAATATAGCATCTACAAAAGCATCAATGCATATGATTTTACATTCAATTAACACATGAGTATGTACCCAATTCCCAATATTTTTAACAAAAAATACAACACACACCCCCTTTCCCAATCAATGTCCCAAGTTTCCCCACACTTGAATGTTGCACACTCTCACTAGCCTAAGCTAATCAAAGATCCAAATAAGGGACATTTATTGTTTTTCGCTTTAAGGCTTGTAATGTGCTAAATTAAGAATCGAAGTGGGTTAAAATCGTAGGCTCAAAGTCGGCTAACAATGGTTGATGAAAGGTAGGATTTTTGGGTAAGTGAGCTAAATGAAATGATGGCCTCAATCATATATATATGGATTCATACAAGGAATAGTAGACATAAAGACTCAAACAAATCGAAGATTATAATCACAGAAAGAGAACAATGCGCACAAGAAGGAAATAAAGTGGTTATAAGATGTAACCACACAATTAGGCTCAAAACTCGTGAGCTTGTGATCTTATCTCAAAATCGTGTTCCAAAATACATTCTTCCAACAAGATTAACACAAAAATTTTCAAAATTGGTAGGGTGCCCTATAAATGATTTCTTGGAGAAGAAGTTATCATCCTAACAAACCAAGTAGTCCTAACATGCAAAAAGTGTTCAAATACAAAAAACTAACCATGAAATCTATTCTAACCAACGAAAGAAAAATCAAAATCATGTGAGTTGAAAGGAGAAGAGATGTTACCTATGGAAGTCGGTAATCGACCTCCCCACACTTAAAATTTAGCACGGTCCTTCGTGCCTTGGGTGATACGCAAAGTGGAATTGAGGTCGCCATCTCCATCATCTGTGTCCTGAGTACTCACTTCACTGTGGCCTGAAGCGGATGTGGAAATTTCTAGGGCATCCGTAGTTAGGTTGACATAGTCCCAAAGCTTCTTGTAGTAAGCAAAGTTGCACTTGTTGCACCTCTCATACCGATTGACGTCAGGATTTTTGCCAGTAAAGAATTTCATAAAAACAGTCGCGTTGTAGATATAGTCTCTAAACCGACAGAAATCCCTTCGTACAAACGTTTTGGTTGTCACAAGTAACAAACCCCTTTAAAATTGATAACCGAGTATTTAAACCTCGGGTCGTCTTCTCAAGGAACTGCGAGGAAGTATGTTCTTATTATGGGTTATAAAGGTTGTAATCGGGGTTTAGAAGGTGAGAAGCAAGTGATTTAAATGACGAGTGAATTAAATGGCAATTAAAAATAAATAATAATTGTAAAACAACTTTTGGCAAGATAAGGGAAATTAAAAGTCCAACTTAATTATCCCTCTCAACAATAATGAAAGTTGTATCTTAATTCCACTTGGTCAACCTTTACCAGGGCAAAGGAAAGTCAAGGGACTAATTAAATTGACCTTTGAATCCTAACTATTTCTTAAGAAAAGGTTGGGATTATTTGAGTTCAGCTCAATTAGCAAGATAACGATTATCAATTATGTTGAGTTTAATAACTGTTGAGTTACTGAATTCTTAACCAGAACCAAAAGGAAAAAAGTAAATTTGCTGAAATAATAAAAATATCCTTAGATGGGAAGCAATGGCAACTTAAATCAAAGAGAACAATCATAGACTGAAAATACCTCAATTATCATTAATTCAAATAACAATCTGTGATATGGAATAATTCATAAATCAAATTATAATAATCAATTCAAATGTTGGAATAAATAATTGTAGAACTAAAATAAAAGAACATTTAAACCTGGATCCAGAGTTACTCCCAAAACAAGAAGAAGTCCTAAATCCTAAGAGAGAGAGAATATCTCTCTAGACTAAATCTAAATCATAGAAAACTAGAAATTGGCGAGCTCTCCGAATGGATGCATTCCCCCACTTCTTAACCTCTGGTCTATGCCTTCTGGACTTGGATTTAGGCCAAAAAGGGCCTCAGAACTCGTTATGAGCGTTTTCTGCAATTTCTGGTGCGTGGCCTCTGTCACGCGTCCGCGTGGGTCACGCGGTCGCGTCATTCGGAGCTTTTTCTTGCCACACGGTCGCGTCAGTCATGCGACCGCGTCATGTGCATTCTGCTTAAGGCACGCGGTCGCGTCAGTCATGCGGCCGCGTTGCTACTGATTCGTGCTTGGCACGCAATCGCGTCGTCCATGCGATCGCGTGGATACCAGTTTCCTTAAAGCTCCGTTTTGCTTTCTCCTTTCCTTTTAGTATGTTTCCTTTTTCATCCTTTAAGTCATTCTGCCTTAGAAAATCTGAAACTACTCAACACACTAATCACGGCATCGAATGGAAATAAAGGTAATTAAAATAATTAATTTTCAAAGCTTAGGAAACATGTTTTTCACAATATGACATAATAAGGAAGGGAAAGTAAAACCATGCAATTAATGTGAATATTAGTTGTTTCTTACAAGTCAAGTCAAAATTTCAATTTTAAAAATCTTATCTTTTCAAAATCTTTTTCAAAAATCATATCTTTTTCATTTTTTTTTCGAAAATTTCAAAATTATTTTTCAAAATATTTTCAAAAATCTTTTTCTTATCTTTATATCAAATTTAAAGAAAACATTGTACAAACTTGCAAAACAATTAGTAAATTTTAAGCACAGATATATGTTGATGAGTGATTAAACCCTCACTGGATTTTGTGTTTACTCTCTAGTCACTCAGTGTTTATTGGGTTTATTCACTCTATTTTTCTTTTTATTCTTACTTTCTTATACTTTGTTTTTCATCTAACCAATCGACAATTATAGAACATAGTCGTAGCAAAAAATCATAAGGTCTTAATGGGGCCAAGGTAAAGGTAAGGATTTATGTATAGGGTCAAGTGAGCTAATAAGTGAATCCTTAATTAGACTAAGATCTCACCTAACATACATATTCAGCAAGATAAAACTTCTTTACCTGTTTTCCATATTATCCCACTTATTGTTTACATGCTCATGTTTCACTTTTTATTTTTATCCCATGTGCATTGTTTTCATTGGGGAATTTCTTTTTATATCCCCTTTTATTTAGATGCTGAAATTTTTTTTTTAATGCACATGGTAATTGAATCACTTTGATTTTCTCATGAGCATGCTTCCCAAATTTATTTTTATTTCTTTTTAACTTTCCTAACTCTTTGTTTCTATCACTCATGTTCCCAAAAGGCTTCCCACATTTTACTCTATTCATAATTTTTTTTTATCTTAAGCTAACCAAGGATTCACTTGGGATTTTATTTTGTTTTTCTACTTAAGGCTAGTAATTTGGCTAAATAGAATAGAGGGGTTTTAAAAGGCTCAAGGGGGCTAACAAGGGTGATGTAAAAGGTAGGCTAATTTGGGGTGAGTGAGCTAAAATCAAATGATGGCCTCAATCATTCTTTTGGTATGTATCTACATTCTATATTCTATAATTGGACATATAAATTAAAGCAAAGTAATGAACATCAGAATAAAAAGAAGCGAAACACACAGGAATAAAGTTATGGTTTGAATGCAACCATACAATCAAGCTCAAGACTCACAGGCTGTGTGTTCTCTAACTCAAGCATCATATATCATCTATATATTGTATGCATGTTTAGTTAAAAATTCCCATTATTCTCATAAAAAATTTATTTAGGGTAGCTTTTAAACTTTTAATGTTCCTCCTTGATGAAATGTTGTCAGCTTAACTACATCATGTAATGCTATATACAAGGTTTATGGATTGGAATCTGTTATGTTCACTTTCTTAGCTTACTTCCTTTTTATATTTTTCAATTTAGACTATGCTATCTTATGTTAAAAAAAAGTAAACTATACTAATTAATCCACTAATAGGTTAGAATTGCAAACTAAACTAAATAACTAAAATAAACTAAATGGCTAAAATATGAACTAAAAATGCAAAATGCAGAAATAGAGTAGAAATACATCAAAGTAGCAATGTATAAGTACTCAGAAAATAACAATAAAAAGGAAGAATACAGAAAAATATCCAAAATAAAAGAAAAAGAGATGTAGTGGTTCACCAAAATAAAAACGCCAGAGATGGCGACCTCCCCACACTTAAAATGAAGCATCGTCCCCGATGCTCAATCAAGCCGGGTGTGAAGGAGTGTCATCACTGGTAGGGATGGTAGCTGGGGTCTCCGTGGCGGTGGTGGGCTGAGAGTCTGGCTGCTGTAGAGGGGGACTGACTGGAGTGGGATCTCCAGATCTGCAACCTCAAGTTGGGGCATAACCTCTTGATGCGGGGTAGCCTGCTCTGTGGCTGCCTGCTGATGAGTCTCCTCCTGGAAATGAGTCTCTGCTTGGGAATGGATAAAATAGGAAAGCAAATAGGCAATTTAAACAAAGGAAACTCAAAGCAGTTAGGGAGAAATAAAAGAAGGAAAATGAGTAATTGAAATGTGACTGAATGAATGTTAAATGGAAAGAAAAAAAATCAATATGCCATAGTGAGAAAGTTAGAGGAAGTGAAAGTAATCAGAAAAGAGATCAAAAGGGTTAGTATGGTAAAAGAAATTAGTAAATTAAAATTAGTGAGTTAGGAAAGTAAGTGGCATAGAAAAATTCCATAGAACAAGGATTCACAGGTAAGAATAGAAGTACTCATAATTGAACAAGCAGTTTATGAACCAGGAAATCAAAAAGGATAAGAAAGTGGCCCTAGCATTCATGAAATGGTTTGGGGAAAGCAGAGGAAAACAGAGTTGCCAAACCAAAACAAGAATGAAAACAATTTTAAAAAAAAATTTGGGCAGCATTCCGGCTAAAATTGGATTGTCCCGAAAAATAAACAGCAATCATATCAGTTCATATGAATTAAAAGAAAGCAAGCTACATGTACATAGATATAAAATAAACATAAAAACTCAATGTAAACAGCAGCAACATACAAGAAAGCAGCATATGAATCATGAATATAGCAGCAGCAGATTTGCACATAGGATAAAACAGAAGTAAGAACAGTGCAAGTAAATAGACCTAGATCCACGAACCACAGCCTAAGCTACCTCACAACCTAAAAATCCACTACAACATGCAAGTCTAGATATCCTAATTATGAACATAAACAGAGTAAAAAAATACAGAAAAATGACGAATGGACAAAAATGGTTGCGTGTTGCGGAACCTGGTAAGCGCAAGGGGTGGAACAGGGGAGAAGGTGACTGCGGCGGCGTCCGGTGCAGTGGTGGTGCATGGCGTCGCGGTGGCGGCGGAGGGGGGTATTAGGGTTAGTAAGAGAGGAAGAGGATAGGGGAAGGGAGAGTGGTGGTTGCTGCTGGCTGAAGGGGGTGGGTGGCGGAGAGGGGGGCG
>NW_026265147.1:0-605 GCF_000817695.3 Arachis duranensis | reverse complement strand
CTGTCACAGTTACGCACAAACTCTCGGGCATCTCTATAGAGAGTATGCCAGTAGAAGCCACATTGGAGGACTTTAGTGGCTGTTCGCTCACTTCCAAAATGTCCCCCATACTGTGATCCATGGCAGTGCCATAGGATCCTTTGTGCTTCTTCTCTGGGTACACATCTGCGGATCATTCCGTCTGCACATCTCTTAAAGAGATATGGCTCATCCCATAGGTAGTACTTGGCATCTGAAATTAATTTCGTTCTTTGCACCCTGCTGTACTCCTGGGGTATGAACCTCACAGCTTTGTAATTTGCAATATCTGCAAACCATGGAGCTTCCTGAATGGCAAAGAGTTGCTCAACTGGGAAAGTCTCAGAGATCTTAGTAGAAGGGAGGGACGCCCCAGCTACTGGTTCTATTCGGGATAGATGATCAGCTACTTGGTTCTCTGTCCCTTTTCTGTCTCTTATTTCTATATCAAACTCTTACAGAAGCAACACCCATCTTATGAGCCTGGGTTTTGAATCCTGCTTTGTGACGCTTTTTGGCATTGTTTTTATATAGTTTTTAGTAAGTTTGAGCTACTTTTAGGGATGTTTTCATTAGTTTTTATGTTA
>NW_026265146.1:30578-31254 GCF_000817695.3 Arachis duranensis | reverse complement strand
GAACACAGGGGCAACCTACCAGAGGCTAATGAACAAAGTGTTCTCAGAGCACATCGGACTACAACTAGAGGTGTACGTCGATGACATGCTGGTAAAGACACAAGAAGACGGAAACTTGCTGACCGACCTCACCAGTGTCTTCGGCACCCTCAGAAAACACAACATGAGACTCAACCCGACAAAGTGGCTTCATGTTGACTCAAAGGGGCATCGAAGCAAACCCGGACAAATGCCAAGCGATACTCAATATGAAAAGCCCGACCTGTGTCAAAGAAGTACAACAGCTGAATGGAAGGCTGGCCGCCCTACCAAGATTTTTGGCAGGATCAGCGATAAAATCACTACCTCTCTACTCACTCCTAAAGAAAGGGAAACCCTTCTCATGGACCCCGGAGTGCGAAAAAGCCTTTCAAGAATTCAAGGAATTCCTCGGACAGCCACCAATCCTAACCCGACCTTTAAAAGGGGAAGAGCTCGTATTATACCTCTCGGTCGGACATCGGGCAGTCGCTTCAGCATTAATACGGGAAAATGACCAAGGACAACACCCCGTATACTTTGTGAGCAAGACACTGCAAGGGGCCGAATTAAACTATCAGAAAATAGAAAAATTCGCCTACGCCCTAATATTCACAGCCCGGAGGCTCCGTCCCTACTTTCAAGCCCACACCATCAA
>NW_026265146.1:25088-28492 GCF_000817695.3 Arachis duranensis | reverse complement strand
AAGCTCGGACCCAAGAAAGAAGCCTTAAAACGGCGAGAACCAAGATTTCGAAAAACGCTTACTAAAAATTTGCTTTACAAAAGCAACTAAAAAGTACAAAGCGAAAGAACGAAATCGAAGGAAGCTCCGAAAACGCTTACTAAAAAGTTTCTTTACAAAAGCAACTAAAAAGTACAAGCGAAAAGAACAGGAAGTTTCAAAACGCTAGCTAAAAAGTTGTTATCCGAAAACAACTAAAAAGCACAAAAGCGGAAACAAAAGGTCAAAACGCTAGCTAAAAAGTTGTTATCCGAAAACAACTAAAAAGCACAAAAGCGGAAACAAAAGGTCAAAACGCTAGCTAAAAAGTTGTTATCCGAAAACAACTAAAAAGCACAAAAGCGGAAACAAAAGGTCAAAACGCGAACAAAAACGCCGCATAATAAAGTTACCACAAGTAGCTAAATAAAGCAAAAGGTGTCCAAAAGCGTTCACAGAAACCATCCAACAAAAAACCCACAGGCCGGGCAAACCACTAAAAAGATTACAGAGGATCAAGGTCCTTTCCAGACTCCACATCAACAGCAGGCTGCAGAGGAAACATAGATATCGGGACTGCATCAACGGCAACATCATCCCGACCAGATCTATCCCCGACCAAAGGTGAAGTCGGGTTCTCAACCGGAGCTTTGGGGTCGGACATCGGAACCTCATCCTCGGAAGGAGCAGGAACAATCTTCCCCTCCACAACAATGTTGTCCGTACTGAATAAGCTCAGATCCAGGTCAGGAGCAAGAACCCGGACCTGAGCCCTCAAATTTTCGAACATAGCATCCATACCCTTGGCCACATGACCTTCCAGCTCGTAAAACTCGTCCTGCGCGGATTGCAACTTCTCCTTCGTCTCCACAAGCTCGGCATATAGCCGAGTATAATTCTCTATAGCCGCCTTCACCATCTCCTCAGATGTCTTCGCTGCCGCCACAGCCGCGGTAGCTTTAGTTTTCTCTTTCTCCAAAGAGGCCTCCAGCTCAGTAATCCTGGCAGCCTTCATCTGACTAATCCTATCAAGCTCGGACTGAGTCCTCTCAAGTCGGGAGCTGGTCGCCCCAAGGGGGGATTTCTTGAACTCCCGGGCAATAGCGGCATGAAGACTAGCCATCCGGACGCAGCTCCGCGCCATATACTGAAAATGATGCTCCATAGACACATCATCAGTAGAAATAAAGGTCTGAGGGAGAATATGCTGTTCAATCCCCCGGCCTCGAGATTTCGAGCAGCCACCGACTTCTTCGTCCGACGAAGAAATTTCATGGAATCCGCCTGAGAAGACATCTCTGCAGAAATAAAAAGGAAAAAGATCACCACAACAGAAATTCCACCAAAACAAGCAAAGCCAAAATACTAAAAAAAGATGAATCTCGGAGAGGTTGGGAACTACCTAACTCGGAACGGAGAAGGCTTGGATCTCCCAACATTTTCTTCGTGTCCAAGTGAGGTGCCCGACCCCATAAACTGCTCACCACACCCACAAAAGCCTGCTCCACCTCATCTAGACTCTCAAAGGTATACTTAGCAGACACTACATTCTCCTGCCAACAAAGAGGAAAAGAGGGCTCCCCACTCTCATCTAGAAAGAAAGGTCGGACGTCTCCAACAGCCCGGACCTTGAAATAAAAGTTCTTAAAATCGTGAAAAGACTCATCATACAGGGTACAGAACTTCCTCCCCTGGTTTGCCCTAAAAGAGACCCAAGACACCTTCCCTCCGCCTGACCCCGGCTTCGTCAACACAAACAAGTAGGAAAAAAGAGAAATAGAGGGAGAGACACCCAAAAATTGACACAAAAGTTGGAACAGCTTTAAAAATGCCCAAGAATTCGGATGAAGCTGCGTAGGGGCAAGGTTACAAGACCATAACTCCTCGGACTCCAGGTCGGTAAAAGGAAGTCGGACACTCAGCTTAGAGAAAAAGCAATCATAAGCATAAAAGAAGAGCTTCTCGGAACTATCTAAAGGTGGGAAGCACACTCTCTCCTCGGAATCCGGGGCTACTAACTCATAATCCCTCTCAGACTCTCTATCTTCACATATGCTACATTGCCTACGAAACCTAGCTAAATACTCAGAATCTACCACAGACGGGACTCTTAGAGGAACAGGATCTACCCAACCAAGACCACTCGAAATCTTGGTCGACATCGCTTGAAGAACCTTTCGAGACATAAAAATTCTTGCCTACAAAGAAGAATACAACAGCAAGCAAAAATCACATAAAAGCAGGCAGCGAAAACCCATTCAGCAAAAACAAGAAACAACAATCTTTGAGATGAAAATGCAGCAACCCGGAACAAAATACCAAGAGAAAAGAGCCCCCCCAATATATACAAACAGACAAAGCAATGGCGGTGCCTCTTTTCGGGGCAAACCAGGCATAGAGAAAACAGAAAACAGAAGCATACGTGCACAAAGAAAAGAAACAGGAACAAACCTGGAAGAAGGAAACGAAGACGATGAACTCCGAAGCAAGGAGAACAGAACGGCGGCGCAGAGGAAACCCCGGAAGAACACGCAGAAGGACTCGGAAAAGAAGAAAAAGAAAGAAGAAAACGTCGCTCGAAAAAAGAAGATGGCGAAACTCAGAAAAACAGGAAGGGAACAGAATAAACGAAGAAAAAGGGGAGAAGGGGCAAATAAATAATGCCTTCACAGAGCCCGAACGAAAATCGAGAAGAAATGGTAAAATGCAATAAATGCTGAAACGGCCATTTTTTGAATTTTGAAAAACTACTATGCCCGAGCTCGACCTCTCAAAAAGGACGAACTCGGGCAGGGGCACTGTTCATACCCTGACCGAGTTCCTCCAAATCGGCAAAATCCAGGAAAGGTCCGACCTCGTCCCAAGGCCCACGCCTGAGGTCGGACCTCGGACAACAAAGCTAAAAAGGCCCATCAAAAGGAACGCAGCCCAAAAACTAAAAGGCCGAAAAGGCCTAGAGAAAGGCGGTTCCACAAAGATAGGGATAAAACTCCCAAAAGATAAGATAAGATAAAGAATATCTTATCCAGGGAAGATCACAGCCAACTACTATAAATACACTGGAGCACCCAGGTATAACTCATACTCTAATTCTACTCAATATCTGCTTGNNGCTATGATTCAAACATTAAACCTTTCTCAACAGAAAAGGCAACATACTTGAAATGTTGAATCAAATCATTAATTGATAGTAAGTTTCTTTGAAAAAGGAAAGAAGTTAATTTTGAAAAAGATTTGATTGAAAAAATTGATTTGAAAAAGATTTGATTTGGAAGAAATTTTGAAAACTTGAAAAAAATTGATTTTGAAAACAAAATCTTCCCCCTTGTGCCATCCTGGCGTTAAACGCCCAGAATGGTATCCATTCTGGCGTTTAACGCCCAAAA
>NW_026265146.1:24504-24943 GCF_000817695.3 Arachis duranensis | reverse complement strand
TGTGCAATTCCTCTGCTGTATGTTCTGAATCTTCAATTCTCTGCATTATTGACTTGAAAAGACACAAATTAAAAATATTTTTGGATTTTTTAATAATAAGGACAAACCAAAATGCAACAAGAATCAAATGACAATGCATGCAAGACACCAAACTTATCAGTTTGTATACTGCTGACACTAACAAAATGAAAATGCATATGAGACACTCAAAACAATCAAGTCAATAGAATTTCAAAGATCAGAGCAAGTAAATCATCAAGAACATCTTGAAGATCACTTAGACACATGAATGCATGCAATTGACACAAAACTTATGATGAGACACTAGACTTAAACAAGAAATATTTTTGGATTTTATAATTTTGTAAAATTTTTTTGTGTTTTTCGAAAATTAAATGGAAAAAGATATCAAAATTCTTAATGAGAATTCCAGGAATCA
>NW_026265146.1:24190-24495 GCF_000817695.3 Arachis duranensis | reverse complement strand
AAAAAGGTATCAAAATTCTTAATGAGAATTCCAGGAATCATGCAATGTTTAGTCTAAGACTCCGGTCCAGGAATTAGACATGGCTTCACAGCCAGCCAAGCTTTCAAAGAAAGCTTCGGTCCAAAACACTAGACATGGCCAGAGACCAGCCAAGCCTTAGCAGATCACCGCTCCAAAAGCAAGATTGATAAGAAATCAACAAGCTCTTGTGATGATAAGTTGAAACCTCGGTCCAATGAGATTAGACATGGCTTCTCAGCCAGCCAGATTTCAACAAATCATCATGAAACTCTAGAATTCATCTT
>NW_026265146.1:21764-22444 GCF_000817695.3 Arachis duranensis | reverse complement strand
AAAAACACACAAACTCATAGTAAAGTCCAGAAAAGTGAATTTTAACTAAAAACTAATAAAAATATACTAAAAACTAACTAAATCATACTAAAAACATACTTAAAACAATGCCAAAAAGTATACAAATTATCCGCTCATCAATTTCTCCATGAAGGATTATAGGTGTTTCCATAGGGTTTTCCTATGTAATTCACCTCTTTCATTGAAGGATTCTCAGGATCATAGGCTTCTTCCTCAGATGAAGCCTCCTTAGTACTGCTTGGTGCATTTTGCATTCCAGACAGACTTTGAGAAATCATATTGACTTGTTGGGTCAATATTTTGTTCTGAGCCAATATGGCATTCAGAGTGTCAATCTCAAGAACTCCTTTCTTCTGACTAGTCCCATTGTTCATTGGATTTTTTTCAGAGGTGTACATGAATTGGTTATTTGCAACCATTTCAATCAGTTCTTGAGCTTCAGTAGGCGTCTTCTTCAGATGAAGAGATCCTCCAGAAGAGCTATCCAAAGACATATTGGACAGTTCAGAGAGACCATCATAGAAAATACTTATGATGCTCCATTCAGAAAGCATATCAGAAGGACACTTTCTGATTAATTGTTTGTATCTTTCCCAAGCATCATAGAGGGATTCTCCTTCTTTCTGTCTGAAGGTTTGGACTTCCACTCTAAGCTTACT
>NW_026265146.1:19731-21600 GCF_000817695.3 Arachis duranensis | reverse complement strand
TAGCATAAGTCTGTAGACCTCAGGGTCAACCCCATTAGTCTTAACAGTGTCACAGATTTGCAAGAACTCAGCCAAAAACTGGTGAGGATCTTCCAGACTCATAAGAAAGAGAGGAGAACAAGAAAATGTGGAATCCTCTATGTCACAGTATAGAGATTCCTTGAAGTGTCAGATGAAAAGAAGAGTAGAAGACAGAAGTAGAAAATTCGAACTTATCAAAGGAGATGGAGTTCGAATTTTGCATTAAGGGATAGTGTTAGTCCATAAATAGAAGGATATGAGAAGAAGGGAAGTAATTTTCGAAAATTAAGTAAGAAATTTTGAAAACATTTTGAAAAACACTAATTAATTTTCGAAAACCAAGAGTGAGAAAGAGATCAAGTGATTTTTGAAAAAGATTTTGAAATTAGAAATTAAAAAGATTTGATTGAAAACTATTTTGGAAAAGATGTGGTTAAGAAGATATGATTAAAAAAAAATGTGATTGAGAAGATATGATTTGAAAAACATTTTAAAAAGATTTGATTTTGAAAAATTAAAAACTTGACTAACAAGAAAAGATATGATTCAAACATTAAACCTTTCTCAACAGAAAAGGCAACATACTTGAAATGTTGAATCAAATCATTAATTGGTAGCAAGTATCTTTGAAAAAGGAAAGAAATTGATTTTGAAAGCATGTGATTGAAAAGATATGATTTGAAAAAGATTTGATTTTGAAAAACTTTGAAAACCTGAAAAAAATTGCATTGAAAAATAGAATCTTCCCCCTTGTGCCATCCTGGCGTTAAACGCCCATAATGGTGCACATTCTGGCGTTTAACGCCCAAAACACTACCTTTTTGGGCGTTAAACGCCCAACCAGGTACCCTGGCTGGCGTTTAAACGCCAGTCTGTCCTTCTTCACTGGGCGTTTTGAACGCCCAGCTTTTTCTGTGCAATTCCTCTGCTGTATGTTCTGAATCTTCAATTCTTCTTTATTATTGACTTGAAAAGACACAAATTAAAAATATTTTTGGATTTTTAATTATAAGGAAAAATCAAAATGCAACAAGAATCAAATAACAATGCATGCAAGACACCAAACTTAGCAGTTTGTATACCACTGACACTAACAAAATGAGAATGCATATGAGACACACAAGATACTCAAGTCAATTGAATTTAAAGATCAGAGCACGAAAATCATCAAGAATTACTTGAAGATCCTTAAGACACATGAATGCATGCAATTGACACCAAACTTAAGATGAGACACTAGACTCAAACAAGAAATTTTTGGATTTTATGATTTTTTTGATTTTTTTTGATTTTTTTTTTGTGTTTTTCGAAAATTAAATGGAAAAAGGTATCAAAATTCTTAATGAGAATTCCAGGAATCAGTGCAATGCTAGTCTAAGACTCCGGTCCAGGAATTAGACATGGCTTCACAGCCAGCCAAGCTTTCAAAGAAAGCTTCGGTCCAAAACACTAGACATGGCCAATGGCCAGCCAAGTCTTAGCAGATCACTGCTCCAAAAGCAAGATTGATAAAAATCAACAAGCTTTTGTGATGATAAGTTAAAATCTCGGTCCAATGAAATTAGACATGGCTTCACAGCCAGCCAGACTTCAACAAATCATCATGAAACTCTAGAATTCATCTTCAAGAATTTCAAAAAAAATAAATACCTAATCTAAGCAACAAGATGAACCGTCAGTTGTCCAAACTCAACAATCCTTGGCACTGATGTTACCAAAAGCTTGCTTAAAACTTGAACAATCCTCGGCAACGGCACCAAAAACTTGGTGCTGTTGCCGGATCAGAAATTTGGCACTGATGTTACTGGACCAAAAGCTTGCCGAAAACTCGAACAATCCCCGGCAACG
>NW_026265146.1:18635-18846 GCF_000817695.3 Arachis duranensis | reverse complement strand
GTCACGGATCATCACATTCATCAAGTTGAAGAACAAGTGATATCTTAGAACAAGAACAAGCGGAATTGAATAGAAGAACAATAGTAATTGTATTAACACTCGAGGTACAGCAGAGCTCCACACCTTAATCTATGGTGTGTAGAAGCTCCACCGTTGAAAATACATAAGTATAAGGTCTAGGCATGGCCGAATGGCCAGCCTCCCAATGATC
>NW_026265146.1:14078-18438 GCF_000817695.3 Arachis duranensis | reverse complement strand
CCAGAAAATACCTGAAATCACAGAAAAACACACAAACTCATAGTAAAGTCTAGAAAAGTGAATTTTAACTAAAAACTAATAAAAATATACTAAAAACTAACTAGATCATACTAAAAACATACTAAAAACAATGCCAAAAAGCGTACAAATTATCCGCTCATCAGAGATCCGTTGCCTTTTCTAGCTGTAGTACCTTCTTAGGTTGCAGGCATGCCATGATGTGGGAAGCTCTCGTCCATCGAGTTCGGACAGTCGGTAGTAGCCCTTCCCAAGTACTTCTATGACTCGGTAGGGTCCTTTCCAGTTTGCTGGCAGTTTCCTTTCTCCGGGCCGAGTTGTTCCAATGTCGTTTCGGATTAAGATGAGATCATTCTCAGCAAAACTTCTTGGTACTACCCTTTGATTATATCTGGAAGCCATTCGACGTTTTAGAGCTTCTTCTCTGATTTGAGCTCTTTCTTGGATTTCAGGTAGTAAGTCGAGTTCTTCCCTCTGAAGTTGGGAGTTTGCTCCCTCATTATAATGGACTACTCTATGCGATCCTTCTTCAATTTCTACTGGAATCATTGCCTCCATTCTGTATGCTAATCGGAAAGGGGATTCCTTTGTGGTGGAATATGGCGTCATTCGATATGCCCAAAGAACCTGTGGAAGCTCCTCTGCCCAGGCTCCCTTTGCATCTTGCAATCTTCGTTTTAACCCTGCCAATATGACTTTGTTGGCGGCTTCGGCCTGTCCATTGACTTGTGGATGTTCGATAGAGGTGTACTGGTACTTTATATTCAAGTCGGCTACTAATTTTCTGAAACCTGCATCTGTGAATTGGGTGCCATTGTCTGTGGTTATTGAATATGGGACTCCGAACCTCGTGACAATATTTCTATATAAGAATTTTCGGCTTCTTTGGGTGGTGGCATTGGCTAGGGGTTCTGCCTCGATCCATTTTGTAAAGTAATCTACCCCTACTATGAGGAATTTAACTTGCCCTAATCCCTGGGGAAAGGGATCGAGAAGGTCGAGTCCCCATTTTGCGAACGGCCAAGGCGAAGTCACGCTAATGAGTTCTTCTGGCGGGGCGATATGGAAGTTGGCATGTTTCTGACATGGTGGACATGTCTTTACAAATTCTGTAGATTCTTTCTGTAAGGTTAGCCAATAAAACCCTGCCCGAAGTATCTTTTTGGCGAGAGCCCGTGCTCCGAGATGATTGCCACAAATGCCGCCGTGTACCTCTTCTAACACTTCCCTGGTGTGGGAGGTCGGCACGCATTTTAGTAATGGTACCGAGATCCCTCTTTTGTACAGGATGTTGTTTATGATGGTGTAGTATTGTGCCTCCCATTTTAGCCTCTTTGCTTCCTTTTCTTCTGTGGGGAGCGTTCCTATTTTGAGGTAGTTGATTATGGGGATCATCCATCCTTGGTCCTGGCCTGTTATGGTTAGGACTTTTTCTGCTTCCGAGATTGATGGGTTCTATAACATTTCCTGGATGAGGCTTCTATTGTTGCCCCCTGGTTTGGTGCTGGCTAGTTTTGAGAGTGCGTCAGCTCGGGCATTTTGCTCACGGGGTATGTGGCAGATCTTGTATTCCCCGATTTGTCCGAGCTGTTCCTTGGTCTTATCCAAATACTTTTTCATGGTGGGATCTTTGGCTTTGTAGCTCCCTGTTATTTGTGATGTGACCACTTACGAATCGCTGTAAATGTTAAGTTTTCGAGCTCCCACCTCTTCAGCCAGTTTCAAACCAGCTAGCAATGCTTCGTATTCCGCCTGGTTATTTGAAGCCGAGAATCCGAACTTGAGGGAGAGCTCAACTTGGGTTCCCTGGTTGCTTTTTATTATCACTCCTGCGCCGCTTCCCGTTTTATTTGAAGAACCGTCCACGTAGAGATTCCACTCTATGGGGGTTTCCAGGGCATCTGTGAATTCTGCGATAAAGTCGGCCAGGTATTGTGATTTGATGACCGTCCGAGCTTCATATTGGAGGTCGAACTCTGATAGCTCAACTGCCCATTATAGAATTCTGCTTGCTAAATCTGTTTTTTGCAATATTCCTTTTAAGGGCTGGTTAGTTCGAACTTTAATGGTGTGGGCCTGGAAGTAAGGGCAGAGTCGTCGAGATGTTAGAACGAGAGTATAGGCAAATTTTTCTATTTTCTGATAGTTCAGCTCGGATCCATGTAGTGCTTTGCTAATGAAGTAGACGGGTTGTTGTCCGTTTTCGTCTTCTCTGACCAGTGCTGACGCTACTGCCCTGCTTCCTACTGCGAGATATAATATGAGTGGTTCTCCTTCTCCTGGTCGGGATAGGATAGGTGGCTGTCCTAAGAACTTCTTAAAGTCTTGGAAGGCTTGTTCGCATTCTGTCGTCTATTCGAACTGTTTTCCCTTTCTTAAAGTAGCATAGAAGGGGAGGGATCTTATTGCGGCTCCTGCTAAGAATCGGGATAGGGCAGCTAATCTCCCGTTGAGTTGTTGTACTTCTTTGACGCAGGTTGGGCTCTTCATGTTGAGTATGACCTGGCATTTATCTGGATTTGCTTCAATTCTTCTTCGTGTGAGCATAAAACCAAAGAATTTGCCTGCTTCTACCGCAAAGGTGCATTTTGCTGGATTGAGTTGCATATCATGCTTCCTAATGGTGTCGAACACTTGGGCTAGGTCAGACAATAATGTCTCTTCACTTTGTGTTTTAATTAGCATGTCGTCCACGTAGACTTCCATGATCTTTCCTATGTGATCTGAGAAGACTTTATTCATTAGCCTTTGGTAAGTAGCTCCTGTGTTCTTGAGACCAAAAGGCATTACAATGTAGCAGTAGTTTGCTTTTGGTGTTAGGAACGAGGTCTTTTCTTGATCTGGTGGACACATGGGGATTTGATTGTATCCTGAGTATGCGTCCATAAATGAGAGATATTTGTATCCGGAGGAAGCATCTACCAGAGTGTCAATACTTGGGAGTGGATATCGATCCTTTGGACAAGCTTTGTTGAGATCGGTATAATTGGTGCACATTCACCACTTCCCATTTGATTTTTTCACCAAGACAACGTTGGCTAGCCATAATGGGTATTTGACTTCTCTTATGAATCCGACTTCTAGTAGTGCCTGTACTTGTTCGTCCACAGCTTGGGATCGCTCTGGCCCAAGTTTTCTTCGTCTCTGTTGCACCGGTCGAGATCCTGGATAAACTGTCAACTTATGACACATTAGCTTAGGGTCTATGCCTGGCATGTCTGCGGCTTTCCATGCAAAGAGGTCGACGTTATCTCGCAAGAACTGTATGAGTGATTCTTTTATGTCTCCTTTTAGGATTGTTCTCATGAAATTTTGCAAGACTTTGATGCAGTTGTTTGGATGATTTCAGGGAAGAAGAGGCTAGGCAAGGAAGCAACAAAATCAATAAAGGAAGCTTGAAGATCACATGTGGAGTTTAAGTTCCAGTTTAAGCTTAAACTGGAACTTAAACTACCAAGCCATAATATGCTGAAAGTGGCGTTTAACCTCCAGTTTAAGGTTAAACTGGAAGTTAAACGCCAGAACAAGAAATGCACCAAAGCTGAAAGTGGCGTTTAACCTCCAGTTTAAGGTTAAACTGGAAGTTAAACGCCAGAATCATGAAGGCTAAGAAATGCTGGAACTGGCGTTTAACCTCCAGTTTAACCTTAAACTGGAGTTAAACGCCAGAATGAGAATTTCACCAAGGGAGCATTTCCACGTTGACCTCAAACTGGAGCTTAAACGTGTTCGACTATTTCTCTCCTCCAGGGTTGCTTTCTCATTCCCACGTTTAAGCTTCAGTTTAACCTTAAACTGAAGCTTAAACGTGTTCAACCCAATTGCTCCTCCAGGGTTGCTTTCTTCATTTCCACGTTTAAGCTTCAGTTTAACCTTAAACTGAAGCTTAAACGTGTTCGACCCAATTGCTCCTCCAGGGTTGCTTTCTTCATTTCCACGTTTAAGTTTCAGTTTAACCTTAAACTGAAACTTAAACTTCAACTTAAACGCCACTTCTTGAAAGGGTTTCTGGGCCAAATATTTTGAAGTTTAAGTTAGCATTTGAGCACAAACATTAACTTAAACGTATTATGGTATGAAACCCACTTGAATATCATGGTTTATGGGATTGGGCCTGAAGAATTGATGAGTTTGGAACTTCAATTTGTTGAGTCTTGTGTCATTACTTGTTTATCACTAAGATTGCTCAATGAATGTTACAGAATTGGATCACAGCCTCATCAGGATTATGGACCATAAACCCAAAGCAAAAGGAAATCAGGGAAAAGCCTCAAAACCCAAGAAACACAACAGAAGCTCAATTTAGAAAGTGTATAAATAGGATAGAATTGAAGTTAGTTAG
>NW_026265146.1:10934-13505 GCF_000817695.3 Arachis duranensis | reverse complement strand
ACCGGTGCACTTGCCGGAAGGAATTTTTGCCGATTGTGCAATTTCCTAAATCGTAGCTATCAAGTTTATGGATAGTATCAAGTTTATGGCGCCGTTGCCGGGGATTGGTTTTCGATTGACAATTCTCAAATTGGAAGTTAACTAGATTGAGCATTTTTTCTTGTTTTGTTAATTCAGTTCAAGTTACCTGTTGAATTTTAATTTCTGCACTCTGTTATTTTCTTTTTCTTTCTTATGCCTTTCATTTCAAGCAACTAACTCACTGACCCACTAACTATTTGAATTAATTCCTCAACTGCTCTAACCATACTCTTCCATTAACCAAGAGTATTTCACTTGTTTGTTGCCTGTGCTGTGTTCTTGTATGACAGGTAGGAGAGGAGAGACAACAACTCCTCCATATACCGAACCAGAGAGGACCCTTCATAAACTTAGAAGGGAAGCAAGAGGGAAGAGAGTACTGAGAGAAGAAGAATCTGAAGGAGAATCTGAGGATAATTTTGAGGAAGCTCTAGATCTCAACATGGATAGAGAAGTTCACAACCATGAGAGGGCTGATGGAAACAATGCCATTCCTGAGAGGAGGGTTCTTGGTTCATACATAAACCCAACCTCTGGGAATTGTGGTAGCAGCATTCAGAAACCACCCATTCAGGCCAACAATTTTGAACTCAAACCACAGCTAATATCACTGGTGGAGGATCATTGTTCATTTGGTGGGAGTGCTAATGAAGATCCAAACCAACATCTCACAAAATTTCTGAGAATTTGCGACACTGTGAAGTCCAATGGAGTCCAGGAAGATGCTTATAAACTGCTCTTGTTCCCATTTTCACTTAGGGACAAGGCAGCTAAGTGGCTGGAATCATTTCCAAGGGGGAGCCTAACAACCTGGGATGAGGTGGAAAGCAAGTTTCTGGCACGTTTCTACCCCCCACAAAAGGTCAATAGGCTTCGATCTGAGGTTCAGACTTTTAGACAACAAGATGGTGAGACGCTCTACGAGGCATGGGAGAGGTTCAAAGAATTGACAAGGAAATGCCCACCAGACATGTTCCATGACTGGGTGCAATTGCATATTTTCTATGATGGACTTTCTTATGAATTAAGGAAGGCTGTAGACCATTCATCAGGAGGTTCATTGAACAGGAAAAAGACTGTGGAAGAAGCCATTGAAGTGATTGAGACAGTGGCTGAGAATGAGTACTACTATGCTTCAGAGAGACACAACACTAAGGGAGTCATGGAGCTGAACTATGTTGATACAATTCTAGCCCAAAACAAGGTGTTTGCCAAGCAACTAGCAGAGCTCACCAGGAATTTAAAAACAAATCAAGTGGCTGCAATACACACACAAGATCAAGAGGAAGTAAGTACTGAAGGAGGTGATTGGGAAGAGGCCAACTATGTGGGAAACCAATAAAGGCAATCATATGATCCACATTCCAACACTTACAACCCAGGATGGAAAAACCACCCAAACTTTGGGTGGGGAAACCAGCAAAGCCAACCACAAAACCACAAACCTTACAACCCCAACCAACATAACAATTCCAAATACCAAAACTCCAACCAAAGACCATACCAAGCCACACAAAACACTTACTCCCAACCACCATATCATGGCCAAAATAATCAACCTGCCCAACCTAATCCAAACCAACAATTTCAAGATCAATTAAATAGGATAGAAGGAATGCTAGCAAACATGGGTCAGGACATAAGTGAGTTGAAAAGCTTTAGGGATGATGTGAGATCGACCTTAAGGAACCATGGTGAAAAACTCAAGTGGATGGAGTCTCGAGTAGGAGAGCTATCTCAACAAGCTCCCAAGTCAACTGCAGTGTTCCCTAGTGACACTGAAAAGAATCCTAAGGGGGAACAAAAGGGAGTGAGATGGGAGGAATGCAAGTCCATCACCATATTGAAGGAAGTCTCAGAAGAAGAAGGAATCAGACCCTCAGAACAGGAGCCAGAAATCTTGAAGGAAGGTGTGGAAGAAGCTAAGCAGGAAAGTGAAACTGAGCAAGCCAAGGAACTGCAAAATAAAGGCATGCTGGAAACATACCAACCAAAAGCACCATTTCCTCAGAGGTTAGGAGGAGGTGAAAAAGGGAAAACATACTCAAAGTTTTTAGAGACATTTAAGTCTCTCCATATCAATATTCCCTTTCTTGAGATTCTCCAGCAGATGCCTACACATATCAAGTATTTGAAGGAATTGCTGAGCAAGAAAAGAATTTTGAAGGGAGGACAAACTGTAATAATGAACAAAGAATGCAGTGCACTCATCAAGAAGGACATAGTCTCTAAGAAAACAGACCCAGGAAGTTTTCATATCCCCTGCATCATAGGGGAAACAAAATTTGACAGAGGATTCTGTGATCTAGGAGCTAGCATAAATGTGATGCCTCTGACTCTTATGAAGAGGCTACAACTGAATGAGGTGAGATCCACTGATGTAATCATACAACTGGCTAACAAAACTCAAAAGCAAGCTGAAGGGGTAGTTGAGAATGTGCTGGTGAAAGTGAGAAATTATTTCTTCCCCACAGACTTTGTCATTTTGGA
>NW_026265146.1:7440-8036 GCF_000817695.3 Arachis duranensis | reverse complement strand
ATTTCCACGTTTAAGCTTCAGTTTAACCTTAAACTGAAGCTTAAACGTGTTCGACTATTTCTCTCCTCCAGGGTTGCTTTCTCATTCCCACGTTTAAGCTTCAGTTTAACCTTAAACTGAAGCTTAAACGTGTTCGACCCAATTGCTCCTCCAGGGTTGCTTTCTTCATTTCCACGTTTAAGCTTCAGTTTAACCTTAAACTGAAGCTTAAACGTGTTCGACATTTCACACTCCTGGGTTGCTTTCTTCCATTTCCACATTTAAGTTTCAGTTTAACCTTAAACTGAAACTTAAACTTCAACTTAAACGCCACTTCTTGAAAGGGTTTCTGGGCCAAATATTTTGAAGTTTAAGTTAGCATTTGAGCACAAACATTAACTTAAATGTATTATGGTATGAAACCCACTTGAATATCATGGTTTATGGGATTGGGCCTGAAGAATTGATGAGTTTGGAACTTCAATTTGTTGAGTATTGTGTCATTACTTATTTATCACTAAGATTGCTCAATGAATGTTACAGAATTGGATCACAGCCTCATCAGGATTATGGACCATAAACCCAAAGCAAAAGGAAATCAGGGTAAAGCCTCAAAG
>NW_026265146.1:4715-7166 GCF_000817695.3 Arachis duranensis | reverse complement strand
TTTTTAGAGAGAATTGGTGAGCCAAGGGCTTGGGATCCAATCATATAAGATTGCCAAGCAAGATTCAATGAATGCATTGGTTGAGGAAGAGATGAAAATGTTTTGATTCGGAGATTTCAATATCTCCTGACCCCAATGAACCCCTCTCTCTGATCTATCCCTTTCTATTTACATTCTGCAATTTCAATTCATGCAATCACCCCAATTCCCTTTTTAATTTCAGCAATTTAGTTTCTCGCCCTTTAATTCATGCAATTTAACATTCCTCTATTCTCATCCAAATCTTGATTCAGCTCAACTAGAACACACTTCTAATCCGAATTGCTCACTCAACCAATCCTTGTGGGATTCGACCTCACTCTATTGTGAGTTTTTACTTGACGATAACCGGTGCACTTGCCGGAAGGAATTTTTGCCGATTGTGCAATTTCCTAAATCGTAGCTATCAAGTTTATGGATAGTATCAACTTCTCTTATGAATCCTGCTTCCAGGAGTGCTTGTACTTGCTCTTCCACAACTTGGAATCGTTTTGGCCCAAGTTTTCTTCGTCTCTGCTGCACCGGTTGAGATTCTGGGTAGACCGCCAACTTGTGACACATTAGCTTAGGGTCGATACCTGGCATGTCTGCAGCTTTCCATGCGAATAGGTAGACGTTATCTCGCAAGAATTGTATTAGTAATTCTTTTAAATCTCCTTTTAGGATTGTGCCGATATTAGTTGTTTTTTCCGAGGTGTCCCCGATCTGAATCTTTTCTATCTCGCCCTCTGGTTGGGGACGAAGTTCTTCTCGTCGTTGAACTCCGCCTAGCTCGATTGTGTGAAATTCTTCTCCTTTGCCTCTGAGATTTAGGCTTTCGTTATAACAGCGACGTGCCATCTTCTGGTCTGCTTTTAACGTGGCTATCCCTTTTGGAGTTGGGAATTTCATACATAGGTGTGGGGTCGAGACTATTGTGCCGAGTTGGTTGAGTGTTGTCCGACCTATGAGAGCATTGTAAGTTGAACTTACATCGACTATGAGGTAGTCTATTTTGAGAGTCCTGGATTGGTTTCCTTTTCCAAAGGTTGTATGTAGCGGTATGTATCCTAGTGGTCGCACCGGGGTATCTCCTAGCCCGAACAAACTGTTTGGATATGCCTTAAGTTCTTTTTCTTCTAAGCCGAGTTTATCAAAGGCTATCTTGCATAAGATTTCGGCAGAACTCCCTTGATCTATCAAGGTGTGGTGTAGGTTGGCGTTTGCTAATATGATGGTGATAACCATGGGATCGTCGTGTCCTGTGATGATTCCGGATGCGTCCTCCTTAGTGAATGTTATTGCTGGGATGTTGAGGGCTTCCTCCTCTCCCTCGACATGATATACTTCTTTGAGATATCTTTTGCGAGAGGTTTTGGAGATCCCACCTGTTGTAAATCCGCCATGTATCATGTGGACATGTCTTTCCGGTGTCCGAGGTGATCATTCAGTTCGGTCGGTATCTTCATCCCTTCGTCTCTTTCTTTGAGCATCCTCTCGGGTGGCCAGGAATTGATCTAATTTTCCTTCTCTCACCAATTTTTCTATGATGTTTTTTAGGTCGAAGCATTCGTTTGTGGAGTGTGCTCGGACTCGATGGTATTCACAATATTCCTTTCGGTTTCCTCCTCCCTGTTTGCCTTTGAGTGGCCATGCTGGGGGGATTTTTTCTGTTTGGCAGACTTCTTTGTATATCTCGACCAGGGATGCCCTGAGAGGGGTGTAGTTATGGTATTTTTTTATTTTCTCCCTTTGTCGATCTTCTTTTCTTTTGGATTCCTTGTCTTTGTCTCAGTAAGAGGCCCCCGATTTTGAGGTTTCTCCTAACCGAGCGTTTTCCTCCATGTTGATATACTTTTCTGCCCGCTCCTGCACTTCGTCTAAGGAGGTCGGGAACTTTTTTGATATAGATTAACTGTAAGGTCCTTCTCGTAGGCTATTGATGAGTCCCATGATGGCGGCCTCTGTTGGTAAACTTTGTATGTGATGACTTTAAGTCATCATATACCCATTTTTCAAGCTAATTTCACTTGTTTTGTTAGCATTTATGCACTTTCTTGCATCCTAAGTAAGTGACTTGGAGTGAAAATGCACAACTTCTCTAAATCAAGCAACCACCATGAAATTAATGTTAAATCATGAGGTTTAAGCTAATTTTAATTGCATTTTAATTGATTTATAAGCCTCTTGAATTTAGTGATACTTTGAGTGGTTGTTTGGTTTATTTTAGGTGAAGGAAAGAAAAGAAAATGAAAAGCGTGGCCTAAGAAGCGTGACACAAGAAAAGGAAAGCATGGCCAAAGAGGAGAGAAGCGTGCCGCAACTAATGAGGGAAGCAACCTTGCCCTCCACAAGGGCAGACTGCCCTCTAGGAGGGCAGCATTAAGTGACCAAGCCAAGGAAGGCAACTTTGCCCTGCCCACTCCAAGGGCA
>NW_026265146.1:0-1716 GCF_000817695.3 Arachis duranensis | reverse complement strand
CTCTTAGTTTTGATGCTTGCTTGGGGACAAGCAAGGTTTAAGTTTGGTGTTGTGATGACAAGTCATCATATACCCATTTTTCAAGCTAATTTCACTTGTTTTGTTAGCATTTATGCACTTTCTTGCATTCTAAGTAAGTGATTTGGAGTGAAAATGCATAACTTCTTTAAATCAAGCAACCACCATGAATTTAATGTTAATCATGAGGTTTAAGCTAATTTTAATTGCATTTTAATTGATTTATAAGCCTCTTGAATTTAGTGATACTTTGAGTGGTTGTTTGGTTTATTTTAGGTGAAGAAAAGAAAAGAAAATGAAAAGCGTGGCCTAAGAAGCGTGACACAAGAAAAGGAAAGCGTGGCCAAAGAGGAGAGAAGCGTGCCGCAACTAATGAGGGAAGCAACCTTGCCCTCCACAAGGGCAGAATGCCCTTTAGGAGGGCAGCATTAGGTGACCAAGCAAGCATAGGCAACTCTGCCCTGCCCTTGTGGAGAGCAGAATCGGGCTCCATGAGGAAGAAAATCAAGAAGAAAATATCAACTATGCATGCTACAAGGCTCGAGCAAGGGACCATGAGGAAGCCAAAGACTAAGGGTGACTAGCGTGCCAAAAAGCCAAGAGAAAAAGAAGCGTGTTTGCATCGGCCCAGGTTCGAACACGGGCGTGCAATATGGCAACCCTGCCCTGCCCTTGGCGCGGGCAGGGCAGCATTTGAATTGGCACGGTCTTGGCGCACCATTTCTCACTCTGGCGCACCAATTTCCTCGTCCTGGCAGCATCTGGCGCGCGCGTTTCCTCCCTGGCGCACCAAACCGATCCTGCCCTGCCCTTGGCGCGGGCAGGGCAGCGTTTTTCATTCCTGGCAGCACCATCCGCACGCACTAACGCCCCCTGGCAGCACCATCCGCACGCACAACGCTCCCTGGCGCACCAAACTTTCCCGCCCTGCCCTTGGCGCGGGCAGGGCAGCCTCTGGCGCACCAACCTCGTGCCAGACTCGCACCAGGACGCACCAGAATCACAACACGCCGCACCAACTCGCACATGGCCGCACCAAATCCATGCACCAAGCTTCATTTTTTTTGCCCTGCCCTCCACAAGGGCAGGGCAGCCTCCTGGGAGTGGTTTTTGGGCCAAAATTCAAATTAAAAATTCATTTGAATTCATTTCTTCACCAATCCAAAAAGCCCATCCAAATCCCTTTATCCAAGAATAGAAAGTGTATAAATAGGACTTAGTTTGATGTAATTAGAACTTTTAGCTACCTTTACTTTGAGCTTTGAAATTTTGCTTTCATTTTGAGCTTTTAACTTTTGTCTTTGAGCTTTCTTGAGAGATTTGTCCGAGCACCAAGAGGATCAAAGGAGAATTGATTGATCTCCTTCCTCACTTCTCTTGGGCAATTCTACTCTTCTGTTTTCTGAGCATTGGGTGTGTGAAATTGGGGAAATTCTGTCCCAGTTCCCATTCAAACTCTTTGCATTTTATTTTCTGCATAATTGAATCTCAATTCTGTTCTTCTACTGCTTTATCTTTAATTTTTTGTCAATTGCTTAGCAAGGAGAGTTAACCCTTAGGATGCATGAGGAGAGCATCATCCTGAAAGTCTTCCCAGAATTGCAAAGGGATGAAGAAACAAACAAAATGAGTGATGATCTCCTTCCAAAGCAATCAACTGAAAAGGAAGTGGAACAGAAAAACAAACAGATGCGAGAA
>NW_026265145.1:30557-31504 GCF_000817695.3 Arachis duranensis | reverse complement strand
ATAGGAACATTTTCACTGAGAGGATGGGAGGTAGCCACTGACAACGGTGGAACCCTACATACAGCTTGCCATGGAAGGAGCTTTGCGTGTTTGATGAAGGAGACAGTAGGAAAGCAGAGATTTAGAAGATTGAGCATCTCCAAAGCCTCAACCTATTCTCCATTTGTGTTTTTCTCTTTCATCATAAAATTCAAAATTCAAAAATTTTTATTTTTCTAACTAATTTTGAACAATTTTTTTTTTTTCGAAAATCTTTTATAAAAATTCAATTTTCAATTTCAAAATATTTCCACTTTCTTTTAGAACATTTTGGCAAAGGAACCCTTCAAATCCTATTAAAGGAATCAGGCTGAATCTCTTTTACAATAGCTTTCTACAGGCATGGACTACTGATGAGCGGATAATTTGTACCCTTTTTGGCATTGTTTTTAGTATGTTTTTAGTATCTTTTAGTTAGTTTTTGGTATATTTTTATTAGTTTTTAGTTAAAATTCACTTTTCTGGACTTTACTATGAGTTTGTGTGTTTTTCTGTGATTTCAGGTATTTTCTGGCTGAAATTGAGGGTCCTGAGCAAAAATCTGATTCAGAGACTGAAAAGGACTGCAGATGCTGTTGGATTCTAGGGACTTGAGCAAAAATCTGATTCAGAGGCTGAAAAAGGACTGCAGATGCTGTTGGATTCTGACCTCCCTGCACTCGAAGTAGATTTTCCGGAGCTACAGAAGCCCAATTGGCGCGCTCTCAACGGCATTAGAAAGTAGACATCCTGGGCTTTCCAGCAATATATGATAGTCCATACTTTGCCCGAGATTTGATGGCCCAAACCGGCGTGGCAATTCAGCCTCAGAATTTCCAGCGTTTAACGCTGGAACTGGCATAAAACTTGGAGTTAAACGCCCAAACTGGCATAAAAGCTGGCGTTTAACTCCAGAAAAAGTCTCTACA
>NW_026265145.1:28165-29915 GCF_000817695.3 Arachis duranensis | reverse complement strand
CAGTAGGAAAGCAGAGATTCGGAAGATGGAGCATCTCCAAAGCCTCAACCTATTCTCCATTACTGCAAAACAAGTAATCATTTCATGTTCTTTTGCTTTTCACAATCAATCCTGATAATTTCTGATATCCTGACTAAGATTTACAAGATAACCATAGCTTGCTTCAAGCCGACAATCTCCGTGGGATCGACCCTTGCTCACGCAAGGTATTACTTGGACGACCCAGTGCACTTGCTGGTTAGTTGTGCGGGATTGCAAAAGTGTGATTGCAATTTCGTGCACCAAGTTTTTGGCGCCGTTGCCGGGGATTGTTCGAGTTTGGACAACTGACGGCTTATCTTGTTGCTTAGATTAGGACTGTTTTATTTTTGTTGGCTTAGAGTCTTTTAGTTGAGTCTAGTTTCATATTTTAAGTTTGGTGTCAATTGCATGCCTTTGTTTTTCTTTTAATTTTCGATTTTGCATGTTCTTAGTCCCTTTTTTATTCATAAAAGTTCTAAGTTTGGTGTCCTCTTTGTGTTTTTCCTTTCAAAATTTTCGAAAAAAATTAGTATTTGATTTTCTAAAATTTTAAGTTTGGTGTCATTTGTTGTTTTTCTCTTTCCTCTTTTCCAAAATCAAATCTTTTTCATAAAAACTTTTCAATCATATCTTTCTAATTGCTATTATCAAAATCTTTTTAATTAACTAATTGATTCAGTTCTCAATTTGCTTTGATCTTATTTTCTTTTTGATTTTCAAAATTTTATTTTATTTTCCTTTTGTTTTATTTTATTTTTTCGGTTAATTCAAAAAAAAAGAAAAAAAAACAAAATTTATCTCTTTGCAATCATTATCATTTCCCTTTTGTCCATTATGGACTTAAGTGGGATTAATCAGTCCAAAAGGACTCTGGGGTCATGCGCTAACCCCATTACAGATGCATATGGGAGTAGCATCTGTACACCTCCCATCAAAGCAAGCAGCTTTGAGCTAAACCCTCAACTCATTATCATAGTGCAGCAAAATTGCCAGTATTCCGGTATTCCACAGGAAGAACCTACTGAGTTTCTGGCACAGTTCTTACAAATTGCTGACACAGTACATGATAAAGAGGTAGATCAGGATGTCTACAGACTATTACTGTTTCCATTTGCTGTAAAAGATCAAGCTAAAAGGTGGTTGAATAACCAACCTACAGCAAGCATAAAGACATGGAAACAGTTGTCAGACAAATTCCTGAATCATTTTTACCCTCCAAAGAGGATGACACAGCTAAGGCTGGACATCCAAGGCTTTAAACAAGAGGATAATGAATCCCTTTATAATGCCTGGGAGAGGTATAGAGGCATGCTTAGAAAATGCCCCTCTGAAATATTTTCAGAGTGGGTATAGTTAGACATCTTCTACTATGGGCTTACAGAGAAAGCTCAGATGTCTTTAGACCACTCAGCTGGTGGATCTATACACATGAGGAAGACAATTGAAGAAGCTCAAGAGCTTATAGACACTGTTGCTAGGAACCAATATTTATACTCTAGCAATGAGTTCTCTCCAAAAGAGGAAGTCGTGGCAGTAGTCACTGACCCTAATCATCAAGAACAGATAATTGAGCTTAATCAACAATTGCTCCTGATGACAGAACAGTTAGAAGAATTTAAAGAAATACTCCATGATACTAAAGTTGCTAACAAGAACATAGAACTGCAGTTGAAACAAGCAAAATAGCAAATATCTAAACAGATAACAGAGGAATGTCAAGCAGTTCAAC
>NW_026265145.1:27572-27891 GCF_000817695.3 Arachis duranensis | reverse complement strand
AAAGTTGGCGTTAAACGCCCATTTTCCACCCAATCCTGGCGTTCAAACGCCAAGGGAAGATCAGACACCTGAGAGTGCTGATAATTATCCCTCTAACAAGGCTTCTTCAATCACTTCTGTAAGGAATAAACCTGCAGCATCTAAGGTTGAAGAATATCAAGCCAAGATGCCTTATCCTCAGAAACTCCGCAAAGCGGAACATGATAAACAATTTGCCCGCTTTGTAGACTATCTAAGGACTCTTGAAATAAAGATTCCGTTTGCAGAGGCACTTGAGCAAATACCTTCTTATGCTAAGTTCATGAAAGAGATCTTAAGT
>NW_026265145.1:23881-26843 GCF_000817695.3 Arachis duranensis | reverse complement strand
AGAATGAGCTTATTCCTACAAGAACAGTTACAAGATGGAGAATGTGTATAGACTACAGGAGGCTTAACACTACTACAAGGAAGGATCACTTCCCCTTGCCTTTCATTAATCTGATGCTTAAAAGGTTAGCTGGTCATGCTTTTTATTGTTTTCTAGATGGATATTCTGGATATAATCAAATTGTAGTGGACCCTCAAGATCAAGAGAAGATAGCATTCACATGCCCCTTTGGAGTATTTGCCTATAGAAGAATGCTTTTTGGACTTTGCAATGCTCCAGCAACTTTTCAGAGGTGTATGCTTTCAATTTTTTCTGATATGGTTGAAAAGTTTATTGAGGTATTTATGGATGACTTTTCTATTTTTGGTAATTCTTTTGAATCCTGCCTTAATCATTTATCTTTTATCTTGAAACGGTGTCAAGAATCAAACCTTGCTTTAAATTGGAAAAAATGTCATTTTATGGTTACAGAAGATATTGTTCTTGGACACGGATTTCAAGTAAGGGAATTGAGGTTGATAGAGCAAATGTGGAAGTAATTGAAAAATTACCACCACCAACTAATGTTAAGGCAGTCAGGAGTTTCTTGGGGCATGCAGGATTTTATAGAAGGTTTATAAAGGATTTTTCGAAAATTGCAAAACCTTTGAGTAACCTGCTAGCTGCTGAAACACCATTTGTGTTTGACACACAGTGCCAGCAGGCGTTTGAGACCCTGAAAGCTAAGCTGGTCA
The DNA here is from genome assembly GCF_000817695.3 of Arachis duranensis. Taxonomy (NCBI): domain Eukaryota; kingdom Viridiplantae; phylum Streptophyta; class Magnoliopsida; order Fabales; family Fabaceae; genus Arachis; species Arachis duranensis. The sequence goes on along the minus strand of NW_026265145.1, from coordinate 26,109 downwards.
CAGCACCAGTCATCTCTGCACCAGATTGGACATTGCCATTTGAATTAATGTGTGATGCCAGTGATCATGCCATTGGTGTAGTGTTGGGACAAAGGCATAATAAACTTCTGCACGTCATTTATTATGCTAGCCGTGTTCTAAATGATGCACAGAAGAATTACACAACCACAGAAAAAGAATTACTTGCAGTGGTCTATGCCATTGACAAGTTTAGATCCTATCTAGTAGGATCCAAGGTGGTTGTGTACACTGACCATGCGGGATCCAAAGTGGTTGTGTACACTGACCATGCTGCTCTTAAATACTTACTCATAAAGCAGGATTCAAAACCCAGGCTTATCAGATGGGTGTTACTTCTGCAAGAGTTTGATATAGAAATAAGAGACAGAAAAGGGACAGAGAACCAAGTAGCTGATCATCTATCCCGAATAGAACCAGTAGCGGGGGCGTCCCTCCCTTCTACTGAGATCTCTGAGACTTTCCCAGATGAGCAACTCTTTGCCATTCATGAAGCTCCATGGTTTGCAGATATTGCAAATTATAAAGCTGTGAGGTTTATACCACAGGAGTACAGCAGAGTGCAAAGAAAGAAACTAATTTCAGATGCCAAGTACTACCAGAAAGAAATTAATTTCAGATGCCAAGTACTACCTCTGGGATGAACCATATCTCTTTAAGAGATGTGCTGATGGAGTGATCCGCAGATGTGTACCCAGAGAAGAAGCACAAAGGATCCTATGGCACTGCCATGGATCACAGTATGGAGGACATTTTGGAAGTGAGCGAACAGCCACTAAAGTCCTCCAATGTGGCTTCTACTGGCCTACTCTCTATAAAGATTCCCGAGAGTTTGTGCGTAACTGTGATAGTTGCCAAAGAGCTGGTAACTTGCTTCACGGATATGCCATGCCTCAACAAGGGATATTAGAGATAGAATTGTTTGATGTATGGGGAATTGACTTCATGGGGCCATTCCCACAATCATACTCAAACACTTACGTTCTGGTGGCAGTGGACTATGTATCTAAGTGGGTAGAAGCAATTGCTACACCCACTAATGATACCAAGACCGTGCTGAAATTCCTCCAGAAACACATCTTCAGCAGGTTTGGTGTTCCCAGAGTACTAATTAGTGATGGGGGCACTCATTTCTGCAACAGACAGCTATACTCTGCTATGGTTAGATATGGGATTAGCCATAAAGTGGCTACTCCGTATCATCCACAGACAAATGGGCAAGCTGAAGTCTCTAACAGAGAGCTAAAGAGAATCCTAGAACGGACTGTGATAGCCCGAAGAAAGGATTGGGCAAAGAGCTTGGATGACACTCTGTGGGCATACAGAACATCCTTTAATAGGAGGATGGTGAGAGTAGATAAAGGGTTGGATCAAGTTCTAGAGGATATATGCCTCCCTGGAACTAAGTGGATAACCAATTCTAAGGGTGTCCCAAACCAACTCAAGAGGGGAGACCTCAAACCAATTGCAAGAGGTTGGCTAGACTTTATTGGGCGTTCCATATTGCCCACTAGCAACCGTTCTGAGGTCACCATCAAGAGAGCAGTGATGATTCATTGCATTATGCTTGGAAAAGAAGTGGAGGTTCATCATGTGATTGCTTGTGAGATCTACACAATTGCAAATAAAAATTTCACTGAAGCCAAATTGGCTTACCCAAGCTTGATCTCCTTGCTCTGTAAAGAGGCTGGGGTGAAGATGGGAGTAGATGAGTTCATACCCATTGAACACCCAATCACCAAGAAGTCAATAGAAGGACAAGTACAAGACAACTCTATCAAAAGGAGGGCGCAGGAATTCCTCCCTGAATTCCCAAGAATTGACTACTGGACCAGCCTAGAAGCATCTATCACAAAGTTGCAAGAAACTATGGAGCAACTGAAGGAAGAACAGCAGAATCAGAACTGCATGCTCTGCAAATTGCTGAAGGAACAAGAAAAGCAGGGGCGTGAACTCCAAGAGATGAAACGCCAAAAGCTCTCCTCTCAAGCTGAGGGAGCATCCACTTCTCAGAATCAAGGTTGTTGAGTCCTAACTCTGTGAAAACCTCTACCATTAGGAGCTTATTTTTTCGTTTTTTTTTCTATTTTCTAGTCTAATCTTATATCTATTTTTGAGTCTTGTTCTTAATTCATAATTAATAAATTTGAAATTTTATGCCTTAAAGATATGAATGTCCTATGAATCCATCACCTCTCTTAAATGAAAAA
>NW_026265145.1:23561-23699 GCF_000817695.3 Arachis duranensis | reverse complement strand
AGAATGTTAAAATTGTTGGCTCTTTGAAAGAATGAGGAGAAAGAGAACTGTTATTGAGGATCTGAAAAATCATCAAATTGATTCTTGAAGCAAGAAAAAGCAGTGGATACAAAAAAAAATTTCGAAAAAAAAAAGAAG
>NW_026265145.1:22267-23414 GCF_000817695.3 Arachis duranensis | reverse complement strand
AAAAGGTTCACCCAATTATGTGTCTGTGGCATGTATGTATCCGGTGGTAATACTGGAAGACAGAGTACTTTGGGCCACAGCCAAGACTCATACACTAGCTATGTTCAAGAATCATTACACTTAACTAAGAGAATCAATAACACTATCTGAGTTCTGAGTTCTCATAGATGCCAATCATTCTGAACTTCAAAGGATAGAGTGAGATGCCAAAACTGTTCGGAGGCAAAAAGCTACTAGTCCCGCTCATCTAATTGGAACTATGTTTCTTTGATATTTTGGAGTTTATAGTATATTCTCTTCTTTTTATTCTATTTTGATTTTCAGTTGCTTGGGGACAAGCAACAATTTAAGTTTGGTGTTGTGATGAGCGGATAATTTGTACCCTTTTTGGCATTGTTTTTAGTATGTTTTTAGTATCTTTTAGTTAGTTTTTGGTATATTTTTATTAGTTTTTAGTTAAAATTCACTTTTTGATGGCCCAAACCGGCGTTGCAAATCAGCCTCAGAATTTCCAGCGTTTAACGCTGGAACTGGCATAAAACTTGGAGTTAAATGCCCAAACTGGCATGAAAGCTGGCGTTTAACTCCAGAAAAGGTCTCTACACATGAAAGCTTCAATGCTCAGCCCAAGCACACACCAAGTGGGCCTGGAAGTGGATTTTTCTGCCATTTACTCATTTCTGTAAAACCTTAGGTTACTAGTTCACTATTAATAGGATCTTTTGACATGGTATCTGTACCTCATGACATTTTTACACGTTTCTCTGTATACTTTCCACGGCATGAGTCTCTAAACCCCATGGTTGGGGGTGAGGAGCTCTGCTGTGTCTTGATGGATTAATGCAATTACTACTGTTTCTTATTCAATCATGCTTGCTTCCATTCTAAGATATCACTTGCTCTTAACCCGGATGAATGTGATGATCCGTGACACTCATCATGTTCTCAACCATGAACGTGTGCCTGACAACCACCTCCGTTCTATTTTAGATTAAGTAGATATCTCTTGGATTCTTTAACCGGAATCTTCGTGGTATAAGCTAGAACTGATGGCGGCATTCAAGAGAATCCGGAAGGTCTAAACCTTGTCTGTGGTATTCTGAGTAGGATTCAATGATTGAATGACTGTGACGAGCTTCAAACTCCT
>NW_026265145.1:20625-20844 GCF_000817695.3 Arachis duranensis | reverse complement strand
ATTGAGGGTCCTGAGCAAAAATCTGATTCAGAGACTGAAAAGGACTGCAGATGCTGTTGGATTCTGACCTCCCTGCACTCGTAGTGGATTTTCCGGAGCTACAGAAGCCCAATTGGCGCGCTCTCAACGGCATTGGAAAGTAGACATCCTGGGCTTTCCAGCAATATATGATAGTCCATACTTTTCTCGAGATTTGATGGCCCAAACCGGCGTGGCAAT
>NW_026265145.1:9006-20491 GCF_000817695.3 Arachis duranensis | reverse complement strand
GATGAATGTGATGATCCGTGACACTCATCATGTTCTCAACCATGAACGTGTGCCTGACAACCACCTCCGTTCTATTTTAGATTAAGTAGATATCTCTTGGATTCTTTAACCGGAATCTTCGTGGTATAAGCTAGAACTGATGGCGGAATTCAAGAGAGTCCGAAAGGTCTAAACCTTGTCTGTGGTATTCTGAGTAGGATTCAATGATTGAATGACTGTGACGTGCTTCAAACTCCTAGCAGGCGGGGCGTTAGTGACAGACGCAAAAGAATCAATGGATTCTATTCCGGCCTGACCGAGAACCGACAGATGATTAGCCATGCTGTGACAGAGCATAGGAACATTTTCACTGAGAGGATGGGAGGTAGCCACTGACAACGGTGGAACCCTACATACAGCTTGCCATGGAAGGAGCCTTGCGTGTTTGATGAAGGAGACAGTAGGAAAGCAGAGATTTAGAAGATTGAGCATCTCCAAAGCCTCAACCTATTCTCCATTACTGCAAAACAAGTACCTATTTCATGTTCTTTTGCTTTTCACAATCAATCCTGATAATTTCTGATATCCTGACTAAGAGTTACAAGATAACCATAGCTTGCTTCAAGTCGACAATCTCCGTGGGATCGACCCTTGCTCACGCAAGGTATTACTTGGACGACCCAGTGCACTTGCTGGTTAGTTTTGCGGGATTGCAAAAGTGTGATTGCAATTTCGTGCACCAACTACAATAACAAAGTTGAAATGTGAAGGGGTTTTTGGTCGGGAGGGTTGAGAAGGAGCCGACCAATATAGTAAGATAAAAAAAACATATAATAATTAACCACCTCAAACAGACTTACATATTATCAAAAGACACATCATTAGACATGAACAATTCTCGGCAACAAAATTCAAAGAAGTGAAACCCAACATGTACTATCCTTCTCTAATTTACCAGACTAAAACCAAAAAATAGAAAACCAAAGAAATCCACCTACTAATAGAGAATAACAGCACATAAAAATAGTAACCTGATGATTAGATTTTTGATGATTTAGAATTTCACAAATGAATTCTCGTTGCAAGTATAGTTCCTAAACCAAACAATAATCTTTTCATACAAAAAATTGTTTATCACTAAAACAAACCCCTAAATTTATAAACCGAAGTATTGGAACCTCGGGTTGTTCTCCCTAGGAATTACAATAAAGTGTCTTGTTATTGGTTGTTAGTTATTTTGGGTTTTTTGAGATTTTAGACAAGAAATATAAATGGCAAAGAAAATAAACTAACAACTAACAAAGCTCTTAGCAAGATATGAGAACTAGAAGTCCTATCCTAGTTATCCTCCTCAATTGTGATAAAAAAATTGTCCATTACTCCCACTTAGTTAACCTCTAACCATTGAGGAAAGTCAAGTGGATAAATCAATTTGATTCCTCAAGTCCGAATCAACTCCTAAAGGAAAGACTAGCTTTAGAGGTATTCAAATCAATCAAAAACTTTTAATTATCAATCAACAAAGGAATTAGATAACTCAAGAGTCACTAATTACTCAACCAAGGCCAAGAGGAACAAAATCTACACTAAAACCCAACCAAGCATTTCATCAAACACTTGGAAGGTACAAAAGAAAAGCATAATAAATTGATAACAAGAATAGAATCTAACAACAATTATTGAAAAGAATTAACAACAACAATCAAAAGAAACATATTTATTATGAATTACCTTGATTGAATTGAAAGAGAGTAGAAGAAACAAAAGTAGATCTACAACAAAACACAAGAACGACATAAAAGAGATTACAACAAAAGAATAGAGGAAGAATGAATGTAACAACAAATAATTGAAGAGTAGAAGTAGAAGAAAGAGTGAATGAAAACCTAGATCTAAGAACTAAACCTAATTCTAATCCTAATCCTAGAGAGAAGTGTGAGCTTCTCTCTCTAGAAACTAACTCTAACTACTAAACTAAGCTAAAATAAACTAATGGTAACTAGATGTCTCATCCCTCTTCAATCCTTGGCTTAAATAGCATCAGAAATGAGTTGGATTGGACCCACAAGGCTTCTAAAATCACTGGCCACGAGTTGCATTAAGTGGATCATGTGCCACCATCGACGTGTCCACGTACCGTGCGCGTGCGCGCCCCTATGCGCAATGCAACTATGACAAATCTTATATCGTTTCGAAGCCCCAGATGTTAGCTTTCCAACCCAACTAGAACCACATCATTTGGACCTCTGTAGCTCATGTTATGGTCGATTAAGTGCAAAGAGGTCGGCTTGACAGCTTTTGCGATTCCTACATTTATTCATGAGTTCTCCATTTTTACATGCTTTTCCTTCATTTCCTTGATCCAATCTTTGCCTCATAAATCTGAAATCATTTAACAAACATATCAAGGCATCTAATGAAATCAAGGTGAATTAAATTTAGCTATTTTAAGACCTAAAAAGCATGTTTTCACTCTTAAGCACAATTAAAGGAGAAGTTATAAAACCATGCTATTTCAATGGATAAATATGGGTAAAAGATTATAAAATCCCCTAAATCAAGTACAAGATAAACCCTACAAATGGGGTTTATCAACCTCCCCACACTTAAACCAAGCATGTCCTCATGCTAAAACCAAGAATGAAGTAAGGGTATGGCGTTTATTCAATGGAAACTAACTAAATGCAATCTACCTATATGCAACTATCTAAATGAATGCAATTGCGTGGTCAAAATAAATCAATTCCCAAGAAGCATATATGCACAAGGGCTAAGGACTAGCAAGTCTAATCCACAATTGGATTGAGTTATTAAATATTTTTACAAACTTGCATGAAAAGTGATACTTATAGATGGAAACATGTAATTGAGCATCAAACCCTCACCGGATGTGTTTGCGCTCTATTCGCTCAAGTGTTTATGGTTGATTCTCTCAATTCTCCTCTATTTCATGCTTTCTAAGATTTATTTTTCTTCTAACAATCAACATACATTTCATGCATACATACACATATCTTGAGGTCTTTTCATTGGTTGTAATGGGGCTAGGGTTAAGGTAGGATGCATATTTGGTCATGTGAGCTTAAAATTTGAATCTTTGATAAGGTTAAACTTCCCACCTAACCTATGACATCCTATACAATTTCAAAGCTAACCTAACTACCCATTCTTCTCACTTTTTCACATACTCATGTATTTTCTTTTCATTTCACAACACATATGCATTGATTTTATTGAGCTACACTTTGCTTTCGGGCATTTTGTCCCCTTTTTATTTATTTCTTTTTCTTTGTTTCTTTCTTTTTCTATATTTTTTTCTTTTTCTTTTCTTTTTCTTTTGTTTTTTTTTTCTTTTTTTTATATACAAGAACACCAATGCATAAGGTCTATACATTTTATTAATACATGAGTATGTACCCAATTCCTAATATTTCTACTAAAAATACAAAACTACCTTTTTACTACCCCAATGTCCTATGGTTCCACACTTGAATGATACTCACACACTCTAGCCTAAGCTAATCGAAGATCCAAATAGAGGACAATTATTGTTTTTCACTTTAAGGCTTGTAATGTGCTAAAATTAAGAACAAGTGGGTTAAGCGTAGGCTCAAAGTTGGCTAACAATGGAAGATAAAAGGTAAGGCTATTTGGGTAAGTGAGCTAATGAAATGATGGCCTCAATCATATAAATGCATGAATACACAAAATAATAGACATAAAGAATCAAACAAATCAAGGATTACAATAATAGAAAGAGAATAATACACACAAAAAGGGAAAATAAGTGGTTATACGATGTAACCACACCATTAGTCTCAAATCTCACAAACTTGTGTTCTTAGCTCAAAAACATTATCCACAAGATATATAATTCAAGCAAGTTCTATGAAAAGTTTTCACTCAAATCAATTGGTGCCCTATAGATAATTTTCTCGAAAAAATTTCATTATTTTGACTAAGTTTATTGTGTATATATATGCAAAAATAAGAAAATGCAAGTAAAAATCCTAAAGACCTAAGATGAAATGCAAAAGTGTTGGAATTAGAAATTTGTCACCCAAAATCTCCGATCGGTCGGACGACCTCCCCACACTTAAAAGTTTGCACCGTCCTCGGTGTATTCAAAGATGAGCAAGGAGGTACGGCGAATCTCTGGGTTGCTACCTTCAGCTGGTAGGTCAACTGATGCTGCGTGTTCTTTGTCTCGCTTCCGTTTTTGCTTGTGGTGCATCGTATCATGAAGAACAAAGATATAACACCATAAGATAAGAAGGGACAAAATCAAGGAAGCATAATTGTTGGAATGAGGTAATGATCACTAGAATGAGGTGAGTGGATTAGTGACAATAATAAAAAATAAGTGTGTGAATTCTAAATTGCGCAGTTTAGAACGCACACTAGCATAAAAAGCTGTGTCACAAAAGAAGCATGCACTTTTACTCATTCTAGTATGCTTGAAATGCTTTAAGTAAACTTGTAAGGTAAAACAATAATTAAAGAAGCGTGAAAGCATTCAAGTCAAACATATATGGATGCATATAATCATGAACACAATGCATTAAGGTAAATGCACGACATCATCCATCAAGAGATTGCCCACTCAAAGAGAGTTCAAATCACATGGTGGCTAGCTACAACATGTAATTCAAAAGAGTCACAAGCTCGAAGGCAATTCTCATCACTTGTTATTTTTCAAAAGGTAAGCATGAAAAACTTAAAACTAAGTAGCAAAATATAACCACAACAATAGAATCCAACAAAGATTATAAACATAATGATGTTAAGAAAAATTCCTTTTCAATACTCAATAGCAATTAGTGGTAAACAAGAATAACAATCCACACTTATAATGAAAGAATATAAAATGAAATGAAGATTGACTAAAACTAACTAATCAACTAATTAACTAACTAATTGACTAACTAACTAACTAATTGACTAACTAAAATAAATGGATATCAATGGTGTTTGGGAGTGTTGGATGAGATGTAGAAGAAGGGAAGAACAAAGGAGGAGGAAAGAAATGAAAAGGGGAGAAGAAAAGAAATGTGGTGAAGGCAGGAAATCCGCGCGTACGCGTACATGACGCTTCCGCATTGATGGCTTATTTCGAGAGTGGCACGTACGCGTCATGTGCGCGTACGCGTGAGTTGGTTTGTGCCTTAGGCATAATGCGCGCACAGTGCGGGCATAACTCTTGGGTCAATGTGTGGAAGGTGGAACTTCTCAATCCACGCGTACACACACATGGCGCGCGCGCGGATGGTCCAAAACGCTGTGCGCGTACGCGTGGATGGTGCTCTATTTTTCAAAAATTTTTCTAGGTTTTTGCACCAATCCAAGCATTCCAAACCTCCAAACAGCTACTAAAACACCATGAAACCTTATTTAACATAATAAACTACCAATTATACTCAACTAACTAAACAAAACATGAAATTAGCCTAATTCTACCAATATTTACAAAAGAGGAAAATGAAAAGAATTTACCATGGTGGGGTGTCTCCCACCTAGCACTTTTGTTTATTGTCCTTAAGTTGGACTTATGGGGAGCTCATCTCAAGGTGGCTTGTGCTTGAATTCATCTTGGAACTCTCACCAATGCTTGGTTCTCCATTGTGCCCCAAGATTTCTCATGGATTGAGCCAAGTGTTGATGAAGTTCTTCACAAGCTTGGGGCTCCCAAAGTTGATCCTCGTTTTCTAATCCAGGATCCCACACTTTATTTTCACACCCGTCTTGAATTTGATCATCATTATTAGTCCAACCGGGTGGTAAGTAAGGTGAATTCTCTATATAGTGGCCAACAATCCTCCTATACCCATCTATTTGAGCACTACTCCAACCTTTATATTTCATGTTTGATGCATCAACCATAATGAGTCTTGATTTGCAATACCAACCACAAAACATTTTTCTTTTACGCTTCATCCCACAAAGCTCCCTAAGTTGACCATCCGTTTCAAGCAAGCCATACTCAAGTGGGACAATAAAGCTAATAGAAATGAGTTTTACCCACTCAAGTGAAGGAGTAGATGGCAACCTAGGCAAAGATGATTCCAAGGTTCTTGATAAAGCGTATTCCACTCCCATCCTTCTATTTCTAAGGACTTTCACCTCCTCACAAAATCTCTTAATCTCAATTCTTTGTTCAACAATTTTATCTAACTCTTTTCCCTTACTCAATTCATGAATGGGAGGGTGAGAGAAATTTACCTCCACATTACTTTCTATCTCATCGGGAGAAGGTTCTTCATGCTCAAAGGATTCTTCACCACTAAGCTTTGATACTTGGTCTTCATCACCAAGGGAACTCAATTCTTGCTCTATCCCATCCAAGTCTTCATAAGGGATATGCCTTGGAGGTTATGCACATCCCTCCTTAACATCAATTTCAATCTTCTTGGAGGGGTCTTCTTCAACTCTAGGTTCCCATGGAGGTTCCGCATCTCCTAAATCTTCAACCATTTCTTCCTTTTCTTCGACAATTATGGCTTCCTCCAATTATCCAATACAAAGCAACTTCCCTCATTTTCCACCGGAGTTTCCAATCTCTCCTTCATGCTATGTTCTTAATTCGATTCTCCACATGTAGCCATGGGAGTTCCTTGAGTGTTCAAGCATTCGGAGGCTAATTGATTTGTTACCGCATCCAAGGCGGCCATAAAATTTTGCACATCCCTTTTCATCTCTTCTTGCCCTTGAACAAGAACACCAAGGGTTTCATCCATTAGAGATTGGGGTGGGTGGAAGGATTCATCATTTTGGGAGAAGGGTTCATAGTAGGAAGGTGGTTGATAAACCACTATTTTATGGTTTATCTTGTGCTTAATTGAGTGGATTTTATCGATCTTTTATACACTTATTCATACTAAATGCATGGGTTTACATTCTCCTTCCTTATTTTGTGCTATGATTGAAAACATGCTTCTTTAGCCTTATATTTGCTAATATTAATCCTCTCTTATTACCATTAGATGCCGTGATATGTGTGTTAAGTGATTTCAGGGATTACAGGGCATGAATGGCTCAAAGGATGGAAAGAAAGCATGCAAAAGTGGAAAGAATACAAGAAGTTGAAGAAATTGCAAAGTTGTCAGCCTGACCCTCTTGCACTAAAACGACCATAACTTGAGCTACAAAGGTCCAAATGATGCGGTTTTAGTTGCGTTGGAAAGCTAACATCCGGCTCTTCACAACGATATATAATTTATCATATCTGTCCTGAAGTTAGGTGATGCGGACACGTCATTCATGCGTCCGCGTCGCATCTGCGAATCTCAACCCACGCAAATACCTGGACGACGCTTCCGCGTCACTTTCCCACGACCTGTACGTACCAGATTTTAAAATTAGCAATTTTTGGGTTGTTTCTGACCTAGTTTTCGGCCCAGAAAGCACAGATTAGAGGCTATAAAGCGGGGGAATTCATCCATTCATAATCATTCATTCATAATTCACTTTTCATAAATTAGTTGTAGTTTTTTAGTGAGAGAGGTTCTCTCCTCTCTCTTAGGATTAGGATTAGGATTAGAATTTATATTAGTATTAGGATTTATCTCATCTTCATATCAGGTTTAATATTCCTTTATTTTGACTTCTCTTATTTTTAATTATATATGTTGCCAATTTGGCTTAATGACGTTCATGTTATGATTTTCTTAATTAATATAATTTGAGGTATTTCAGACTTATGATTGTTTTCTCTAATGTATGTTATTGATGCTTAGGCTCTATCCAAATTATTTTCATTCAAGTAGATTTTATTCCCTTTTGGCTTTGGTTGATTAATTGGTAACTCTTGAGTTGTCAAACTCAGCAGTGGTTGAAATTGGCAGATTCTAGTTGATCTAGATCGCTCTAAAGCTAGTCTTCCCACAGGGATTGACTAGGACTTGAGGATCAAACTAATTAGTCCACTTGACTTTCCTTTGCTTTAGTAAAGGTTAACTAAGTGGGATTAAAACCCAATTTTCATCACACCTGATAAGGATAACTAGGATAGGACTTCTAATTTCTCATATCTTGCCAAGAGTTTATTTTATAGTCATTTATTTATTTTTCTTGTCAATTAAATTACTTGTTCAACCCTTTTAAAAACCCCAAAATATACCTTTGCATAACCAATAATAAGAACATACCTCCCTACAACTCCTTGAGAAGACGACCCGAGATTTAAATACTCGGTTATCAATTTTAAAGGGGTTTGTTACTTGTGACAACCAAAACATTTGTAAGAAAGGTTGATTGCTTGGTTTAGAAACTATACTTGCAACGAGAATTTATTATAACTTTTAAACTATCAATCTTCAGTTCTTCAAAATGGCGCTGTTGCCGGGGAATTGCAAACGTGTGCCTTATTATTGGTTATTATAAATATTTTTCTTTTACTTGTTTATTTGTTTCTTCTCTTCCCTCCTCATTTCTGATAACTACTATGAATTCTCACCCCTCTCGCTTTGAGTTTAGTTCTAATTTTATTGCAAAGAATGGAAGCTATAACAGGACTATGCATCAAGGTCTAAGCAATCAAAGATGGATGGAGCCACGAGGATCTGATCACCCCTTTAGGCAACAACATCCTCCTAGATATCATGGACAAAGACCATTCTACAATGCATGCCCAACTGATAGATTTGGTAGACCGCCTCGTGGCTACCAACAAGCCCCACCCTGTGCTCAGAGACCATCCTCTCAACATAACTTCGAACCACCACACTCACAAGCTTCTTTTCACCATTCACTACCACATGATCCTTATCCACTCCAACGCCAATCCAATTACTCCCAAGAACCACCACTCCCCTATGTGCCATGTCCATATCCATCAAGCCAAGAATCACAGGTTCGCTTCAAAAAATCAGTAGACCAATTTAATACAACCCTTCATCAACTGGAGCAAGCAATAAATCAATTATCTTCCAGACATTCAGACACTCAACAGACTCCCATGGCTTCATGTGGAGAATCTAATGAAAAACGTAGCGTGAAGAAGACACTAGAAACTCCAGTGGACAGCATAGAGTATAACTTCGTACTAGAACAAGTAGAGGACACTGTCATTGTAGAAGAGGAAAAATTGATTGAAGATTTAGGAGATGCCAAACCGCCACATAAATCTAGAGTTGTAGAGAGTTCCATCAAGAACACTACAAATGATGCTAAGGAGGATAGTGCACAACCCCCAAAGCAAGTATCTTATGGAGAACTAGACAGAATTACCCGAGACACATGTTTCCTTGATGATGATGATCGCAAGTCAAGTTCTCTTGGTATTGAACTTGCATCCGCAAGTGAATTCCTTGAGACAGAAGAATCTTCCTCAAGTGAATACGAAGATGATGTAGATGTCGACTTTTCTCAACCTCCCAATTATGACTCAAGTGATGAGGAAGATATCAGTGACTTTGATCAAGACATGGTTGAATTGGAAGAAAATTGCCAAGAAATGGAGGAATTCACAGAAGACCATAAGGGAGTAGAGCTTGCAGAACCACCGAAAACACTGATCCCAAGGCCACTACCACTGGTGGACGAAATTGTGATCATCAACAATGGCTCCAAAGACTTGGTGCTCTCAAACATAAATCACACTTTGTCACAACTCCGCACAACTAACCAGCAAGTGTACTGGGTCGTCCAAGTAATACCTTACGTGAGTAAGGGTCGATCCCACATAGATTGTTGGTATGAAGCAAGCTATGGTCATCTTGTAAATCCCAGTCAGGCGGATTTAACTAATTTAAGAGATTATTGGTTTTTCGAATAATAATAAATTAAATAGAAAATAAAGATAAAGTTACTCATGTAATCCAATGGTGGGAATTTCAGATAGGTGTATGAAGGAGCTGTGTTCCTTCTGAATCTCTGCTTTCCTACTGCTTTCATCCAATCCTTCTTACTCCTTTCCATGGCAAGCTGTATGTAGGGCATCACCGTTGTCAATGGATACATCCCATCTTCTCAGTGAAAATGGTCCAAATGCTCTGTCACAGCACGGCTAATCATCTGTCGGTTCTCGATCATGTTGGAATAGAATCCCTTGATTCTTTTGCGTTTGTCATCACGCCCAGCAATCGCGAGTTTGAAGCTCGTCACAGTCATTCAATCCCGAAATCCTACTCGGAATACAATAAACAAGGTTAGACTTTTCGAATTCCCATGAATGCCGCCATCAATTCTAGCTTATACCACGAAGATTCTGATTAAAGAATCCAAGAGATATGCGCCCGGTCTAAGGTAGAATGGAAGTGGTTGTCAGTCATGCGCGTTCATAGTGGAGAATGATGATGAGTGTCACGGATCATCACATTCATCAAGTTGAAGTGCAACAAATATCTTAGAACAGGAATAAATCGAATTGAATAGAAAATAGTAGTAATTGCATTGAAACTTGAGGTACAGTAGAGCTCCACACCCTTAATCTATGGTGTGTAGAAACTCCACCATTGAAAATACATAAGTGATGAAGGTCCAGGCATGGCCGAATGGCCAGTCCCCAAAACGTGATCAATAGTCTCCTAAGATGAATAATAAAATGAAACTGAGACCAAAGTTGTCTAATACAATAGTAAAACGTCCTATTTATACTAGACTAGCTACTAGGGTTTACAAAAGTTAGTAATTGATGCAGAAATCCACTTCCGGGGCCCATTTGATGTGTGCTTGGGCTGAGTTTGATCTATCCACGAGCTGAGGCTTCTCTTGGAGTTGAACGCCAAGTTGTAACATGTTTTGGGCGTTCAACTTTGGTTCGTGACGTGTTTCTGGCGTTTGACTCCAGAATGCAGCATGGAACTGGCGTTGAGTGCCAGTTTACATCGTCTAATTACGAATAAAGTATGAACTATTATATATTTTTGGAAAGCTCTGGATGTCTAATTTCCAACGCCGTTGAGAGCGGGCCATTTAGAGTTCTGTAGCTTCAGAAAATTTATTTCGAGTGCAGGGAGGTCAGAATCCAACAGCATCAACAGTCCTTTGTCAGCCTTTTATCAGAGTTTTGCTCAGGTCCCTCAATTTCAGCCAGAAATTACCTGAAATCACAGAAAAATACACAAACTCATAGTAAAGTCCAGAAATATGAATTTAACATAATAACTAATGAAAACATCCCTAAAAGTAACTAGATCATACTAAAAACTACCTAAAAACAATGCCAAAAAGCGTATAAATTATCCGCTCATCACAACACCAAACTTAAATTGTTGCTTGTCCCCAAGCAACTGAAAATCAATTAGGATAAAAAGAAGAGAATATACTATAAATTCTAAAATATCAATGAATATTAATTCTAATTAGATGAGCGGGACTTGTAGCTTTTTGCTTCTGAACAGTTTTGGCATCTCACTTTCTCCTTTAAAGTTTAGAATGATTGGCATCTATAGGAACTTAGAATTTCAGATAGTGTTATTGATTCTCCTAGTTAAGTTTGTTGATTCTTGAACACAGCTACTATTATGAGTCTTGGCCATTGCCCTAAGCACTTTGTTTTCCAGTATTA
>NW_026265145.1:6531-7940 GCF_000817695.3 Arachis duranensis | reverse complement strand
CTCTCCATTCATGATGCTATGAATCATGATGGCCCGATCCACAGTAACTTCAGATCGGTTGCTAGTGGGGATGATGAAGCGTTGAATGAACTCCAACCATCCTCTAGCCACATGCTTGAGGTCCAGTCTTCTTAGTTGAACCGGCTTGCCTTTGGAATCTCTTTTCCATTGAGCTCCTTCCCCATATATGTACATAAGGACTTGGTCTAACCTTTGATTAAAGTTGACCCTTCTAGTGTAGGGGCGTGCATCTCCTTGCATCATGGGCAAGTTGAACGCCAACCTCACATTTTTCAGACTAAAATCTAAGTATTTTCCCCGAACCATTGTAAGATAATTCTTTGGGTTCGGGTTCTTACTTTGATCATGGTTCCTAGTGATCCATGCATTAGCATAGAACTCTTGAACCATTAAGATTCTGACTTGTTGGATGTGGTTGGTTAGAACTTCCCAACCTCTTCTTTGGATCTCATGTCGGATCTCCGGATACTCATTTTTCTTGAGCTTGAAAGGGACCTCGGGGATCACCTTCTTCTTGGCCACAACATCATTGAAGTGGTCTTGATGGGCTTTGGAGATGAATCTTTCCATCTCCCATGACTCGGAGGTGGAAGCTTTTGTCTTCCGTTTCCCTTTTCTAGAGGTTTCTCCAGCCTTAGGTGCCATCAATGGTAATGGAAAAATAAAAAGCTTATGCTTTTACCACACCAAACTTAAAATATTGCTCGCCCTCGAGCAAGAGATGAAAAAAGAGAAGAAGAAGAAGAAGAAGAAGAAAATATGGAGGAGAGGTGTATTCGGCCAAGAAGGAGAAGAGAGGTTTGTGTTGCGTGAAAATTAAGGAGAATGGATGGGTTTATATAGGGAGAGGAGAGGGGGTAGGCTCGGCCATTTAGGGTGGGTTTGGGTGGGAAAGAAATTTGAATTTTGAAGGTAGGTGGGGTTTTTGGGGAAGAGTGGATGGATGTGAGTGGTGAAGGGGGTAAATGGGAAGAGAGATTGAGGTGATTGGTGAAGGGTTTTTGGAAAAGTGTGTTATAGCATTATTAGGATGTAGGGTGAGAATATGGTAGGTGGGGATCCTGTGGGATCCACAGATCCTGAGATGATCCTGTGGGGTCCACAGATCCTGAGGTGTCAAGGATTTACATCCCTGCACCAATTAGGCATGTAAAATGCCTTTCTATGCAATTCTGGCGTTTAAACGCCGAAGTGATGCATGTTCTGGGCGTTCAACGCCCATGTGTAGCATGTTTCTAGCGTTCAATGCCAGTTCCATGCTTATTTCTGGTGTTCAGTGCCAGCTCTCCTTAGGGTGCATTCCTGGCGTTTGAACGCCGGGATGTTGCTTGTTTCTGGCATTCAACGCCAGATCCATGCTCTGTTCTGGCGTTGAACGCCAGCCAGAT
>NW_026265145.1:5359-6045 GCF_000817695.3 Arachis duranensis | reverse complement strand
AGTTCACTAATGAGCAAGGGAGGTTCACCTTCCCAAGTCTCATTACCAAACAACTTGGCATTCAGCTTCATGATGGCTCCTAGATATTGAGCAACTTGCTCTCCAGTTACATCTTTATCCTCTTCAGAGGAAGGATAATCTTCAGAGCTCATGAATGGTAGAAGGAGATTTAATGGAATCTCTACGGTCTCTATATGAGCATCGGATTCCTTCGAATCCTCAATAGGGAACTCCTTCCTACTTGAGAGACGTCCCATGAGATCTTCCTCATTGGGATTCGCGTCCTCTCCCTCCTCCTTGCATTCGGCCATATTGATTATATCAATGGCCTTGCCCTCTCTTTTTGGATTTTCTTCAGTATTGCTTCGGAGAGTACTAGGAGGGGTTTCAGTGATTTTTTTACTCAGCTGACCCACTTGTGCCTCCAGATTTTTGATGGAGGACCTTGTTTCATTCATAAAACTTAAAGTGGCCTTAGACAGATCAGAGACTAAGTTTGCTAAGTTAGAGGTATTCATTTCATAATTCTCTGTCTGTTGCTGAGAAGATGATGGATAAGGCTTGATATTACTGAGCCTATTTCTTCCACCATTATTAAAGCCTTGTTGAGGCTTTTGTTGATCCTTCCATGAGAAATTCGGATGATTTCTCCATGATGAATTATAGGTGTTTCCATAAGGTTCACC
>NW_026265145.1:4847-5173 GCF_000817695.3 Arachis duranensis | reverse complement strand
GTCAACACTTTGTTCTGAGCCAATATGGCATTCAGAGCATCAATTTCAAGAACTCCCTTCCTCTGAGGTGTCCCATTATTCACGAAATTCCTCTCAGAAGTGTACATGAATTGGTTATTTGCAACCATGTCAATGAGTTCTTGAGCTTCTACAAGCGTTTTCTTTAGGTGAATGGATCCACCTGTAGAGTGGTCCAATGACATTTTGGAAAACTCAGATAGACCATAATAGAATATATCTAATATGGTCCACTCTGAAAACATGTCAGAAGGACACTTTTTGGTCATCTGCTTGTATCTTTCCCAAGTTTCATAGAGGGATTCACT